>NW_020923594.1:0-35020 GCF_003984885.1 Neopelma chrysocephalum
AGAGCTTTTGGGGCTGGGTCAGGATTAAAGCTTGGCTTTTCATACTGATACTACAGGCTTGGGAATGGGGTGGGCATTGGAGTACAAATAAGAGTCTGGAGTTCTGGGTTTGGGCTTTTTTTTGCTTGGAATTAGAGCAGTGGATTCCTTTCAATGGGAGGGGCAGCACTTTTGGGTAGTGTTGGGGCTTGAGGTTACAAAGTGCATAAAGGTCCATCAGGAATGTTTGCACAGTCAGTGTTTCAGCACCTTCAGCGTTGCCTGAACCTGTTTTTACCTCATCAAAATCTTTCTTCTCTGTTGACCATCTCCTTTTCCCTTGCCCAAATATCCCATACATTTTTTCCCAGTTCTCCTGACCCCCCAAATCTTTCATCAGGATGGGCTCAGCTTTGTGATGACCCTCCTGACCCCTAAGCATCTGCCTGCCCTCCTTGTCCAGTCAGTTCCTGGGAACAGCCCTGGCAGCGCAGCCCCAAGGGCACACGATGTGCTGCTGTGCTGGAGAGCACCCTCCTCAGCCTGGACAGCAGGGCTGGAGCGGGGGGATTCCCTGCCCCTCCCCAGCTGGGCCCTTCCTGCCCACCAGCTCCTGCTCCAAAGGGCTCCCACACACCCTGGGGCACTTGTCCCACTTGGGCACTTGGGCTGCCCCAGGGCATCTCTGGGCAGTGGCCAGCTCTGGGACTGCTCTGGGAAGTAATGACCCAAAGCCATGAGTGTGGATTTTGGGAGAGAGTGGAAACCTCTGCAGAACAGAACTCTTGGTAACTGCTCAAGGTTTCCTGTCCAACATTTCAAGGGTTACTTTTTTTATTGATATAAATTTCAATGATATTTTCATATTTTTTTTTCACTGAAAAACCAAACTCATATTCTATGACCTAGAATCATAGAATCATAGAATAGGTAGGGTTGGAAGAGACCTCCAAGATCATCAAGTCCAACCCCTGATCCAACTCCAATTACTATATCATGGCACTAAGGGCCATGTCCAATCTCTTTTTAAAAACCTCCAGGGATGGTGAATCCACCACCTCTCTGGGTAGGCCGTTCCAATGCCTGATTCTCTCAATGTATAAACAGTTTTGTACAGCTACTTATCAAAATAAATTTCCTACCAATGATTCAAATGAAGAAATATTGCTCAGAAGAGCTCCAGAATTTTTTGAACACATTCCATATCTCTAATTTTGCCTCTTTTGTTCTTCATCTCCCTATTTTTGCTGTCCAAGGTCTCTCCAAGGTATGTGTCCCTGGTAGTGTTGTCACACCAGTGAGCTGTGCCCTGTGTCATGGGAAAGGAGACAAATGTTCTCGAGAATAGCACCAGTCCTGGCCCCAGAACCCCTCTGAGTGCACAGGTGAGATGTTGCCCAGGTTGCTTTGCTGGTGTGGAATGAAAGGGCCAGGCCAGAAAGGCAGAGGAGGGTGATGGAGGAGACAGGGCCATTTGCAGTGGATGTGTGTGAGGCTGGGGAGATGAATGTCCCTGGGACAGTGAAGGCTGTTCCTGGAGTCACCTCCAGAAGTGTCAGGGCTCTGACAGGGCTCCAGAGCTGAGCTGGGCTCCTGCCCTGCTCACACCCTGTGCTGGTTTAAAAGTTAACCAGCAGGGGAAATGAACTCAATTCAAAAGAGAGATTAATAAGTCAGAATAACAATTTATTAAAATAATACAATAAGTACAATTATACAGACAGACAATTGGTTTTAACCCGCAAAACCCAAATGTATAACCCAGTACCCTGGGGTATGAACAAAAGTGGTGTACCTTGGCTCCCCCCGAGTCCAAAGTAAAGGGAGAGGGGAAAAACCTGCTGGTGGGAGAGCTGTTGCAGTCTGGTCAAGAGTGGTGATTGCAGTCCAGTTGAGGGTGGTGGTCTGCAGTCTAGTTGAAGGCGGTGGTCTGCAGTCTAGTTGAAGGCAGTGGTCTGCAGTCTTCCTCTGGATCCCACGAGTGGTGGAAAGGTTCCGAAACTCCCAGTTTATATATTCTCCAGTTCAGGCGGGAGTTCTCAGTCCCTCCCTCAGAGCAGGGAATTCCATAAAAGGCCATGAGGATGCTCAGTCCCTCCCTCAGAGGGGGGAATTCCATAAAAAGGTATCAGAGCAAGGAATTCCATAAAAGGGTATTTGTACCTTATTTAGCAAAGCTCTCATTATATCTTTTATATCATTTGGAGTTAGTATAAAAGTTGCGAATAATGATGTTAGAACTCCCATAGCATATGCTGAATTTAAACCATAAGTAGTTACTGCCTCTTTTGCATCCTTGATTATGGGTATGGCTAAGGGGTCCCATACAGGGGGTCCATTGGGGGTGTAGAATACTGGATATGCCTGCAATAAAGTTAAACCATTAACATGACTAGCAACATTATTCATACCATTATAATTACTGGCATGGTTGGTTCCTGTGGAAGAAAGAAAAGGGTTAAATGGAGAAACAGAATTGTTAAAATTATTTGGCATATTTGAAAATGGATTATTGGGAGAAAATTCGTTAGGGCTGTTTGATGAGTCTGGTTCTGCTGAGTCAGTCACAGCTAGTTGCACGCTGTAAGAGGTTTGATGTTTGTTCGTGGAGGTGTTCTGAAGTTGTTGTGCTTGCATGCCGTGGCACGACGCAGGAGGTAGCGAGGGGGAGTTGAAACTGCAAAGCCGAGGTTTGTCTGTCGGTGGCGCTGGGCAGAGACAGGGCTGGGGTCTCGGTGACGTCATCCCGTCCCACTCAGCATCCGTAGGGAATGCGGAAGTTCTCGCTGTTGCTCCGGGGTTGCTGAAAGCCGGAAGATCCCCGCTTCTTTTGTCTGGCCATGCTGCGATGGCGCCCAGGGGCTGCCGCTGTAAAGCTGCCTGGGGAAGCTGCAGTTGGTGGTCTCCTGCTGAGAGCTGCCGGGCCAGTGAAATAAAGTTCTGTGTCTCTGGAGGGATACTTAGAGCACTGTTGTTAGTCGGGTGAGGAGAGCCTGGGGTCGGGAACGGCGGGACAGGCTCGCCCGTTCTCGGAGGGAGAGGAGGGGGGGCGCGGGGAGGGATCCTGCCGGCGGTGTCTGTGGGCGGCTCCTCCTCCCCTCGCTCCACCGGTAATCGCGGCGGAGGAGCCCGGGCTGGGGCCGGGGGTGCCTCGGAGCTGCTCAGGAGGGAGACTGCCGCACCAGTTCCGACTGGTACCAGGGGTCGGGGCGGGCCGGCGCCATAACTTCCAGCCGTATCAGGGACCGGGGGCACGGCGCCGCCGTGTCCCGACCACGGCGGGGGGGGCTGGCGGGGGACCCCCACCCGCAGCTGCCAGATGGGATCTCCGCATCCCTCCTCGCCTGTTTCCCGCGGCAACCCCGCTCTCTCCCCGTCTCCTGCACCCACGAGGGAAGCTGCGCTGTTTTCTCGCAGGGGTTGTTGCATTTCCAGTATTACTAAAACGTGGCTCCAGGCAATGTTCGCATGGATGGCTGCTTTATCATTAGAATTAGCAGCCATCCAAATCTGTCTTCCCAATAAGTCCCAATCTTTAGATGTTAAACAAAAAGGAAGCTTAAAGTCATTCTTTGTCATAACTTTTGAAAGGCATTTTAAGGCTTTTTTGTTAGTAGATTTGCCGTTACAAGTCAATAAGTCTTTCAAACACTTATAATTCTGTTTTTCCGCTTTAGACAGAGTTTTCCCCTTTTTTTTTTTTTCTTTTTTTTTAAGTTAAGTTAAGGGAATTTCCCGGGCCTGCCCTACCTGATTTTCGTTGTCAGGGAGGTTGAGAGATATTCCAACAGACTGCTTTCCCGAAGGTTTGAGTCGTGGTGACTGCTGTCTGCCAATATCTCGACCGCTTAGGCACTGGGTCTACTGTCGGAACACAGGATCGCCCCCTCCTGTGTTTTGAAGCTGCCCGTATCTTCACGGAAGAGTTTAAACAGCCGCTGTCTCACCACGGGACACCATTTTACGGTAGATGAGTTGGAGGGGGAGATCCTTCAGGCCTGGCTTCAGTCCATACCTGGAAGGAGTATGCCCTTCCACCCTGACCCCCCACCACGTGGCCTGAGACCCCACAATGGAGCACTCACCAGACCACCAGGGGAGAGACGGATGAAAGAGGAAGTTTATTGTGGGATAGGGGCTTATATAGCTCTTGGGAGGGTCAAAGGGGACCAATCACAGGTGAGGGGTCTTGCAATCAGGTAGGGAGTTTACAGCCAATAAGGAAGGGGTTAACAAAGGACCAATGAGAGCACCTTGGGACATCTTCCCAGGATACTCCTGCCTGAGAGATAAGGGGTTACAGAGAAGGTATCGGGGAAAAGCAGTGACTCTGCAAAGAGCCATCTTAACACGAGTTTAAACAACATTAAAAACTTCTGATTCACCAGTCCATCTTTGGCAGGACTTTTTCCATACATTCATTGCTACATAATGAAATGTCAGCTTAAACAATGCTCTAATGAAAAGGTCAAATTAAACTTAGCATATCATCTACCCTTATCTTACTTATTGCAAACTTTATTTGTTAAGTCACTTATTTATTTCATCCTTATTCTTAATAGACAAACAGTGTTAATTTCATCATTATTATAACAGAATCTAATTTGGTTAGTAAATTAATTATTCCTATCTTTATTATAAGACTTATTGTAGACTCTATTGAATCAAACTCTATTTGATGAACAAATTATTCATTTTAGCTCCAATTACTTATTACACAAGCAACAGTGTTTTCATTGGGTTGGATCTATGGGCGATACATTTGGCAAAGCTCAAGGCCTTATTGCAGTTCCCACATCCTAGGCCTACCAACTTTACAGTCTGCCTTTGTTTTCTCCATTAGGGCTGCGTACTGACTTCCTTATTGTCAAGGATACACCCGAAAGTTTGCCCAGTCGATATCTTCATCCTGGGAGCTAATAGACCTGCTATTAACCCCTTCAAGTTGAGAAATAAGTTTAGTGACAAGGAAATAGCAACAACTATAAAGATACAAAGGGAAGGGCTTACCCCCAAGGAGGAGAATTCCCTGCCCACCTGGAATAAAGGGGAAACATGGTGGAGGGTCCTCCCCTGCAGTCACCACCCTCCACCCAACCAAACCAAAGAAACTTGGAAACAGGGGCAAAAGCAAAAAACTGGGAAAACTGTGCTGTTGCCAGGGAGTTCCCAATGGAACTGCCCACTGTGTGTCAGCCAGTCGGGCTCAGGCCTTGAGTGCAGCAGGGCTGTTGGTGCAGAGTCTCTTTGCTCCCTGCCTGTGCTGCCTCCAGCACTGGGGTTGCCCCGCTGGGCTGGGCTGGGCTGTGGAGGGGGGGCGGCGCTGCCCTTGTGGTCCAGGGTGGGCAAGCGGCGGGAGCAGCGCTGTGGGGGCAGTGTCACTGCAGCAGGGTCCGGTGTCACTGCACAGGGTCCGGTGTCACTGCACAGGGACCGGTGTCACTGCAGCAGGTCCGGTGTCACTGTAGCAGGGTCTGGTGTCACTGCAGCAGGGTCCAGTGTCACTGCACAGGGTCCGTGGTCACTGCAGCAGGGTCTGGTGTCACTGCAGCAGGGTCTGGGGCCTGTGTCATTGCAACAGGGTCCAGGGCTGGTGTCACTGCAGCAGGGTCCATGTGGCTCTTGCGGTGTCCAGGCAGCGGCAGTGATCCCGGGTCACTCCTGGGCTCAGGGTCACTCTGGGGCTCTCCCTGGCCATGGTGCTGAGCGAACTCAGTGCTCGGGGTGGCAGCAGTGGGGCCCCGGGGCAGGACGGCGCCGCGGGGACTCTCCAGGCACTAGCCCCCGGGGTCCAGGCAAGAGAAAAAGAGTTCCATTTTCCACCGGACCCTTTTTTTTTTCCTCCTTCTTCCCCTCCCTGCCTGGCCCTGGTAGAAAAGGGGGGAAAATTCATCCTTAAAGAGACAATCCCTCCAAACCAGTGTTGGAAAAGGGAGTAAAATTCAAAACCTCCTGTAACCATGACATTATCCACACCTGTATTCTATTCCTTTTTTCATCATGCTCAAATTTACAATTTTCAACTATATATATACATACACACACATTTCCACTACATACGTAGAAGCACATATATATATATATGTGTATATATATATTCACATAACTACCCAAACAAAGGTGTTGTTTCAGTGCTCACCGACCATCCCTTTAAAAAATGCTTATTGAGTTAGTTCAGTCCATGGCATGTACCGTGTACAATGGCAGTGTCATTCACCAACCTATACATATATATGTACAATGCAATACTACAAACAGTTTCACCTAAAATCCAATCCCCCTCAGGTACATATTGTGTTTCCCCATCTTTCTGCATCACCCATCAAGTGCAACTAGATCCCATGGCTGGGTTTGCCTTTGCTTGAGGCAGGGCTAATCCAAACCATCTTTCCCAGCACTCTTCTGAAATGCACGGCAGGAACTTTGTCTCCATCGACAACACGCAGGGGTTCTGACTGGGGGGGACCAACTCAGGTGGTGGAGCCTCAGGTGCTGACTGGCCAGGTGGCCTTTGCTAAATGCAGATCCCAATGTCTGAAGGTCCCCCAGCCCTTGCTTTCACTGTGAGTTTGAACAGTCCATTTTGCTGCTCAGTTTTCCCAGAGGCTGAGGTGTGAAGGGGAATAGGATACACCCACTCCATCCTGAACTCTCTGGCCCAGGGGTCTATGAGGCTGTTCTTGAAATGAGTCCTGCTGTCCAACTCAGTTCTTTCTGGGCTGTCATGTCGCCCCAGGGCTTGCTTTTCCAGGCCCAGGATGGTGCTCTGGGCAGTGCCCTGGGGCAGAGGGTGTGTCTCCAGCCAGCCAATGGTTGTGTCCACCATTGTCAGCACAGAGCCCTGGCCTTGGTGGGTTTGGGGAGTGTGCTGGGATCAATCTGCCAGGCCTGCCCAGATTTCAACCATTGTCCCCCACACCAGAGAGGCATCACTCAGCCTGTTTGAGTGCAGCACATGTCCCCTGCAGCCCATGTTCCCCACTCACCGCTGCAGATCTCATCCAGTTGCTCTGTGCAAATTTGTGGGAAATGTTAAAGCT
Organism: Neopelma chrysocephalum; assembly: GCF_003984885.1. NCBI lineage: Eukaryota > Metazoa > Chordata > Aves > Passeriformes > Pipridae > Neopelma > Neopelma chrysocephalum. The sequence goes on from NW_020923594.1 coordinate 7,020, forward strand.
TGAGGACTATTAGAAAAGGACAGCATGCCTTAGGGAAAAACAGGGGGAAAAGTATGGAAAAAATGATCAACCATTCTAGAGAATTAACGGATATCCACAAGGGCTTTGCTAATAACACAGTTAATTACCGCTGAAACGCACCAGGCTTGGTCAATAAAGGAGCACAAACAAAGGAGGGAACAAATCCAGGCAATAGTTTGGGTTTATTCATTGCTCTGTGTCAATGGAATGGAATGTTCCACAATAGCTCTGTCCCCCTCTGTGGCACTGGGTGGCTCGAAGCTGAAGAGGTGTGGGGGGAATCAAGTGCAAGTTCCCTTCTGAAGTGTGTGTCCCTAAGGAGGACACTTGCCTTATTATTGCCTACTATGCTAAAGGGTGGCATATAATACAGCTACATTAACATCTACATTTACTACAAAACTATTTTAAAATCTAAAAAAAAAAATATCCAAAAAGCTTTTAGGCATCACACAAACCTAGTTAGTTAACTCTACCAGCTGAACTGGCTCTGCCCAAAAAGAACCTCTACATACCATTGAAGGGGATAAAATCCCTGTGGTCCATATGAGGAATATGTTAGGGAGGACAGTTTGGATTAGTCCTGCCTTAAGAAAAGGCAAAGCCACCCTTGGGATTGTTTCTGCTCAAGGATTTGGGTGCACTTGGTGGATGATGCAGAGGGATGGGGAAACACTCTGTATACCTCAAGGGGATTTGATTTTTGGGTCAGAACAGTCCGTGATGTTGAATTGTAGAATCTTGTTTGCCTAATGATGCTCCCACTGTGTGCCAGAACTCCCATGAACAATGAGGTCTTTCCTTATGTACACTTTTTTTTCTATGCTTTTGATGTTTTCCTTAAAAAAAAAGTCCTGTTTACATTCCCTCCTTCTTCAGTAGCCCCTCATCTTGTGTGTTCCAGAGACTTAGTCTAACTGGGGAGTCTCCTATTGGATTTGAGTGACATAAATGAACCTGCAATAACCTTTTGTCTGAGATTCCTTTCCTGAGCAGAGCAGGACTGATCAGGAAATGAGAACAGCTTTCTGGCTGCCCCAGCTTATGGACTGGCCCTGTGCCTGGAGCTGGAAGAGCTAAGACTATCTACTGTGCAAAGTGGACTTCAGTGGAGGCAATGTGGACTTAATACATAGCAGGGGAAAGACTTTTGGTTTTTATTGAGCTGTGCCTTCCTTTGGTTTTGTTTACTGGCAATAAATGAACATCCCTCTGTGTCTCGGGCAGCTCTTTCTCCAAGTCAAGCAGGTGGGAGTTGGTGCCAAGGAGCTGAAACCTGCAGGTCCAGTCTTGAGTGGAGGAAGCTCAGATTTGCCCAAGGCTGCTCTGAGTCCCAGGGCTTTGATGAGGGAATGGTGGGGTGGGGATAGGGATAAAGTCTGATGGATTGTCAGACATAAAAGGGTCTTGATTTTCTTATCTATTCAGACTGAGTTAGGAGGTGCCTGGGATCAATATTGACTGGGGATTGCTGATATCGGTGTAAAAACAGGAAAAAAGTAAACAGGCCACAAAAAAGACATCTTTTCTCATGGTTTTATTTATATAAGATATTCACTTTGAATTCACTTCTGAGATCTGTCTAATTAACCACAAAAGAATTGAAGACTTAAAAGTAAAATATTCCCAGGGGCTTGTCTTGTTAAGATGCCATCACTGCGAAGAGAGTGTGGAGGAATGAGCAGACAAGGAGACCATCCCTGAGGGCTGGGGAAGCAGGAACTCAGAGTCACTGGTTCCAGGTGGCAAATGGACTGTGGGATGTTTCTGTGAGAGCCCAGAAAGGGTGTGCTGGTTTCAGGGGGAGTACAGTTAAATTTCTTCCCCATGGCCAGTGCAGGGCTGTGTTTTGGCTTTGTGCTGAACACAGGGTTGATAATCACAGAATGACAGAATATGCTGAGTTGGAAGGCACCCACAAGGATCATCCAGTCCAACCCTTAGCCCTGCACAGAACCATCCCCAAGGGTCACACCATGAGCCTGAGAGGATCATCCAAACCCTTCTTGAGCTCTGTCAGCCTTGCTTCTGTGCCCACTGCCCTGGGGAGCATGTTCAGTGCCCAAACACCCGCTGCGGGAAGGATCCTTTTCTAAGATCCAACCTAACCCTGACCTGACACAAATCCAGGCCATTCCCTCAGTCCTGTCCCTGGTCCCCTCAGAGCAGAGCTCAGGGCCTGCCTCTCCTCTGCCCCTCCCCTGCCCCTCCCCAGGAAGTTGGACCTGCAGTGAGGTCTCCCCTCAGTCTCCTCTTCTCCAGCTGAACACACCAAGTGCCCTCAGTGTCCTCACACACCTTCCCCCCAAGGCCCTTCCCCATCTTCCTTGCCCTCCTTTGGACACTCTCTAATGGCTCAATCTCTCCCTTCCATTGTGTCCCCCCCAAACTGCCCCAATGGTGCAGGTGAGGCTGCCCCAGGGCAGAGCAGAGTGAGACAATCCCCTCCCTGGCCCAGCCGGCCATGCTGGGCCTGATGCCCCCAGGACAGGCTCAGCCCTCCTGGCTGCCAGGGCACTGCTGACTCAGGGCCAAGTGGCCACCCACCAGCACCCCCAGGGCCCTTTCCTAGCACTGCTTTCCAGCCTCTCCTTCCCAGTCTGTCCGTCCATCCGGGGTTGCCCCATCCCAGGGCAGAATCCAGCACCTCCCCATGTTGAAGTTCTCAGGGTTCCTAAAGAGCCGTGAGGTCACGGGATGTCAAAGAGCCACATGGAGCTAAAGGGACCCTTGTGACACTGTGGAACCTCATGGAATTAAGGGGTCATTGTGACACTGCAGGGCCTTCTGGGGCCAAAGAGATCATTGTGACACTTTGAAACCTCATGGAATTAAGGGATCATTGCAACACTCTGGTACCTCATGGAATCAAGGGCCATTGTGACATGTGGAGTCTCATGGAATCAGAGGAACCCTGAGGAATATCATGGAATCAAGGGGCACCTGTGACTCTCCAGGGTCTCATGCTCCAGGAGGAACACTGGGACACTGTAGGATCTTATGGAAACAAGGTGCCATTGTGACACAGTATGGCCGCATGGAATCAGGGCTCCATAGTAAAAGTCCATGACTTCGTGGAAAAAATGAATCCTGGGACACTGTGGAACCTCATGGAAACAAGAGACCATTGTGACACTGCAGGGCCTCATGGAGCCAAAGGAACCCTGGGACTTTTTGGAACCTCATGGAGTCAAGGGCCAGTTGTGACACTGCAGAGCCTCATGGAACTAAAGGAATTGTGGAGAACTGCCGATGCCTAAAATCTGTCCTGACACAGTTTTAAACTCTTTTACTGTTGTTGGCTGTTAATAAAGACAATCTGACTGTGTCACTAAAAATAGAAGTTTTATTTTTCCGTCCTCCTCGTCCACCCCGAAATGGCAGAAAAGGCGTGCAGTGTTTACATTAAAGCTTTTTTATCCCACCTAGCACAGGAATTTTTAGGCTACAGGGAAGGAGGCATGCATGGACCTATTTAACATACTGTCACACACTTTTTCTAACTTATCCACACTATTCAAATTTTTCTAACTACACATTGTCATTCTTAATTATAAATTAATTCATATTTCATAAGTGGGGTGAACTAAAACAGTCTCTTCCTTCTCATTTTTAACTTTGGTAGCAGGTGTTCACCACAGGTGTCCTTCCCCTGAAGTTTGCAGCTTCTTCTCTCCCTCTCACAGTGCCCAAGGCCGTCTGATGGATTCCATCACTATCTCTGAGGCCTCTCTCTGGGGAGCTGCCTCTGGCTCTTTAGCCTGAACACCTGTTTGGTCTCCCACACCCCAGCTGTGATTCAGTTTTCAGGAATGATTATAAAGGAATTAAAAAGCTTTTTTGGGCCATGATGTAGGCAACTGCTGCCATGGATAACATGGATTGCAGGAAGGCAGAAGAGAAGGACATGAAAAGGCCACCTGTGAGCGAAAGGTATTTTTCGTTTTCAGTAGCCTCTGAATTTTTGTTACTAGTTTTCTGTTTCTGTGGAAGAGTTCAGTGTCCTCCCTCCTGGGAGGGATGGGAACAAATGATTAAACAGGGAAAATGTTCTGGCTGAGCTGTTCCAACACTGCAAACTGTAATTTGTCCAGACGGTCTAAAGATGTCCAGATTATTGAAAATCTTCCAAATTTTTCTTTTCAGGGAGAGAGAAATATTTGATGAAGAAATCCAGCAAAGGCAAAAGTGCAAGGCCAATCCTCAGCCTGCAGAGACCTGAGGGGTGGCACCGGCTGTCCCAGAATTACATAGGGAAAATAAGAAACACAGGAATTTTGGAATGGGATCGAGCCATTTTCAGTGGGATTGATCCACTTTGAGGTGACTGATCCCTCTCGACTTTTGGGATGCAGAGCTGGGAGAGACTGGAATGTTAATGGTCCATGGCTCCAACACTCTCCAGTTGCAGAAGCAGTGGGGGCTTTGCTGCCCATGGGCAAAGGAATTGCCTAGGGCAGAGGGGGGAACACCCACCCGTGGAGGGGACAGGCTGGGCTTGGAGCCAGAGAGGGGAAGTGTTATTTTTGTGTTTTTATATCACTATAGACAGGAGCCAAAACTGCCCCAAACCTACTTTACATGGAAACAAAATTGTTCTAAACTAAACCCTACAGATAGATAGATAGATAGATTGATAAACTATCCTCGGGGGGAGGGGGCCTGTCCATAAATCTGATGGGCAGTGGAAGCTGCCAGTGTGTTACCTCAGTGCTGACACTGGCTCACAAACAGCTGCTGGACATAACAAAGCTGAATTGATTGCCCAGATTGCTGATGGCACCACAGTGGACCAGGCAAATACTATCACCCACTTGGAAAGTCTGAGACTTCAAATTCCCACAGAAAAAGTAGCAGTGTGTATTCCCTCTGACACCTTGGCCACCCTACAGCAAATAAAGAAGCTGAAGAGTAAAAAGGAGCTCCAGCATGCTCTGGGTTTATTTGCTTTATGGAGAAAACATGTTCCAGACTTCTCCATTATTGCTGCCCTAGTGGCATCATGCCAGATAAGAAAAGGAGTTGGATAAATAGATAATTCCTTCTTTTTAATAATGGGTCCATAGTGGACCAGATTTCGTCTTTTTGCAGGAACCTGCCAGCAGATGAGATCAAACTGCGTGAGATTGATAAAGCTTTCAATTGCTGCAATGGGCAGAAGAGATAACTGCCCCCACAACTGCTTCTGTTACCAGTTTACAAGTATGCCATGAGAAAACGAAGTGGCAACAGGACTGGAGAGTTGTACTGTTCTTTGCAGCACTGATGGTTTGCATGTGTTTGTGTTTTTATCTTAATAACTTTGTGATGTGCACGTCTATGTGTATTTTTGTCTCAGTAGTTTTACAATATGTAAAAGTTTACCGCAAACACTGTGTTTGTGTCTCCTCTACTCCCAAAATTGCTTGTATTATCAACTTATTAATAATTGAGTTATTTGTGTTTTTATCATGAGTAACTCATTGGTAAGATTGTGTAAGACAAGCCCTTTTATGTATTGCTAGTTTAATTTTTTGCCAAGTTTATTTTGTCTTTTTTTTGAAAAAACAAGTTGGCTTGGGAGAAGCTTTTAGATATGTATAATTCTTTCTCAATCAATTGAGAATCAAGAAACTTGATCAAATTTAGCCTGGGAGTTGGTACAAGAATTTATGAACATTTGGAATCATACAAATATGTATTAGATGCATTAACCCTCTGCCTCAGAAGGAATCAAATTTTATATTTGGCTAAATTGCTCAAAATATTAACAAATGAAACTAAATCGAGACAAAACAAGTGTTACCTGAAGAGAATATAAGAAAACCTTGTACTAGCTCCCAGGTAACTCAATGTATTTACATAAAACTGATGTGTAATTTCAGGTCCAATTTCAAGACACGTTATTATAGAACAATTCTACTCATGGGATGGAGAGAGTGGCTAATGAAAATTAGATTTGTGTCAGTATTAAATCCTGATGTTTGTACCTGTGTTAATATTAAGAAATTTGATTGTAGCTATTGAGATCCTATTATGTCCCATATGCTTAGTATTTTACTCTAAGGTTTGGGGTTTTTGGGGAATTGCATTGCACTGGGAAAAGACGTATGCTATCTCTTCCTTTTCTCTTCTCTCTTTCTGTCCACTGTACGAAAGGCACCGCCCACAAAGAAGATTCACAGTGAACGACCAAAGAAGAGAAATTATTGAATGCATAAATCACGGGGTGATGTCAGAGACTGAAACGGTTCATGATTTCTGCATTCTAGGATTGCCAAGGGACTCTTGCAGGACTTTTGCATTATACCTCTGATGGTCCATCAAAGCCCATCCCCCCCCCACCAATCCTGAAAGGCAGGAAAAACCCTTTTCCCAGGCCCCTCACAGGAACTCTGCGCAGGCCCAGGAGATGTTGGGGGTTTGTGGCATGACCCAGGACACCATCCATGGATATAATAACTCATAACTTCTTGGAGTGTGGGGGCTTCCCTCCCCCACCCCCAACGGATCAAGACCACCACTTCAACTGACAGACATGGAAGCTGCAACTACCAAGTTCCATCGCTGGACCCCGTGGGCGGTGACTATAGACATCATTCCACTCTCAGCTTTGCTTTCCCTTACTCTCCCTTACCTTTATCCTGTCTTTCCCTTCTCTCCCTTATGCATTTTCCCTAAGGGTTCTCTTTATGCCATATTGCTGTAGATGAAAGATACAGATGATAACACCCAAAATGGCAACATACCTGTTTACCTTTGAAACAAAATTGTTTTGAAATAAACCCTACATATATATGTTTTCAAACACCGATTATTTAGTATTGTTTCACTCTAATCCACCCCAAGGAATTTATTAATAAGAACCCGGTTACCCCCCCCCTTTCTGGGGCAGGTGGTAACAGACCCCTTGAAGCAGGATGTTCTACCTGGAAAAGAATCTGATGGGAGAATGCAAGCAATGCAAGCTCTCTGTGGGGAGTTACTGCTGGTGCCAGGGGGTTGGTTTAGTGTTGAATTGTGCCAAACCCAGCCTGGTTCCCCAACCTTCCAACACACATCCTGCTTTTGGAAGCAGAGTTTGACAGATCAGCTGCTCACTGGCCTGGGAATATGTGACTGGCCATCCATCACTGGATAAGCATAAAAGCCCAGGGCCAACTTTCATAGAGCAGATTCTTCCACAGACTTTGTTGAAAAGTGTGGAGCTTCTCCTGTGAAGCAGGGACGCCTCTTGATGGTCACTGCCCAGGGGGTAAAAGAAAGAGAGAGATCTGCCTTGATTTATCTCTATGAGACACCGCCGGGCCCTCCCCTCTTCCTGCCGGGATTGGACACCGCCGGCGGCCCCGACCCTGCTGGGCTTCATCAGCCTGAGGAATTGCTCTGAAGGAGGGGCCGGGGGCTTCCTCTTGACCTTCGTCTCCCTGGCACTGGGGCTCGGCTTCTACCTGCGCCAGAATGTGAGGGGGGTCCCAGGGGGTCCTGTGGTCCCCCCCAGAGCATCTGTGCCCCCCCAGGAACCCCCCACCCCGGTGTCACCCCCTTTTCTCTCCCCACAGAGCTCCTGAGCCGGCGGCGGCCGCAGCTCCTCTCCAGGTCCTCGGACCCAACCTGGACCCCCCCCGTCCCCGTGAGAATTTTGGGGGGGTCGTCTGTCCCCGCCTTCCCCTGCTTTTATTCTGACACTACCTGGCTGCTCCCAGTGATCCCAGGAAAGCTTCCCAGTGGGAGTGAACAGCAGAGTGTTTCCAGGGGCTCTCTGAAGGAACACAAGTGTCCAAAGAAACCAGCACAAGTGTCCACAGAAGCCCCAGTCCTTCATCCCTGAATGAGCTCGTTCAGCCCAGGAAAAACAAAGTTTTATTTCCATGGAAGGAGGTTTTTCCCACTTTAACGTGGGTTTAGTTCCAAACCAGTTTCTTCATTTCCTCCTCCCAATTTCCCTGAAGGACACTGACAGGGACCATGGACACTGACAGGGATCACAGAGTTTGTCCCTTGGCCATACAGCTCCTGTTGTGTGGCAGCACAGGAGAGGTTAATTAGAGCCCAGGCTCCAATCGCAGGGTGCCCCTTGAAGACGAGCTTGAAATCAAACAAATTTACTGCTGGAGGGTTAAATTTAGTCCCCATCACCTTTTTTGGGGCTGAATCTTCATATTTTGGCATATTTTTTAGCTGAATCTCAACTTTTTGCAGTTTGGTAGGGCTGGGGGTCTTCTTGCTATTTCTGAGGGTTTTTTTGCCTGACTCTCATTGGTTTGGGTTTCTCTGGGCTGAATCAAGGTGTTTTGGAGGTTTTTATGGTCACAGGATTCCTGGTGAGTTCTAGAGATGGACTTGGGCAGGAGGAACCCCCAAGCCAATGCACTCAGCCCTTCTTTTTCTCCCCATCAGGATTTGTCCTTCCCAAAGCTTGGGCGGATGGAGGAGGAGGCTGCGAGGAAGAGGAAGATGCCGCGGGCCCCCCAGGCAGGTGAGGAGGAAGTCAGTGCCCCTTTGGGCTGGTGTTGTGCTGGCTCTGGCAGCCGAGCATGGCCCCCGACTGCAGGACAACCCCGCTGCCGCCGCCGTCCTGCCGGGGCCGGAGTTGGGGGGATGTCCTTGGCCTTCCCTCTGGGCCGGAGGCAAATCCCCTCCCTGTCCTTCTTGCTTCCTGCCCCAGGCCCCGAGGTGAGGACGGAGAGCGCGGAGGACAAATCCCCTCGTGAGAACCTGGTGGGAGAGGCTGTTTTGAAGGGCTCCACGGTGCAGGAAGGCAGCGGGGAGGAAAAGGCCCGGAGATCCCCCCGCTGGAGGAACTCCAAAGCCAGCCCAGGGTGCTCTGAGAAGGAAAGACCCAGTGTGTGCCAGGAAGGCGGCCAAAGCTTGAACCAGAGCTCTGACCTGGTGGTCCCTGAGCAGCCTCCCAGCAGGGAGAAGACCTTCAGGTGCTTGGAATGTGGGAAGAGCTTCAGGAAGAGCTACCACCTGATCCGACACCAGCACATCCACACCGGGGAACGGCCCTACGCGTGTATGGAATGTGGGAAGAGCTTCAGGCAGAGCTCCATCCTCATCCAACACCAGCACATCCACACTGGGGAACGTCCGTACACATGTGGGGAATGTGGGAAGAGCTTCAACCAAAGCTCCAACCTGATCCGACACCAGCCCATCCACACTGGGAAACAGCCCTACACGTGTGGGGAATGTGGGAAGAGCTTCAGTGACAGCTCCACCCTCTGCTCCCACCAGCGCATCCACAGTGGGGAACGGCCCTACAAGTGCTTGGAATGTGGACAGAGGTTTCAGCCCAGCTCAACTCTCCTCAGGCATGAGCAGGCACACACGGATGAGAGACCCTCCCGCTGCACCAACTGCGGGAAGGGCTTCAGCCGGAATTTCACCCTCATCACCCACCGTCGCATCCACACCGGGGAGAGGCCCTACAAGTGTGGGGAGTGTGGGAAGAGCTTCACCTACAAGTCTAATTTGACCACACACCAACGGACCCACCGGTAAGAGAAGCCCTTTGAATGCCCCGACTGCAGGAAGAGCTTTGGCCACTGCTTCCACCCCAAATGAACCCCCTGATGGGGAGGCAACCCCTGGAGTCCAGTGACTGTCAGTCCATTCCTTTCGACCACAAAGGACCAGTCCCCTTTCCCAGGGGCAGGTTCTGCCAACAGAACCCTTCTTGGGGGGGATGTGTGGAGATTGCTGCCTTGGCTGGGGACCCCCCAAGGTCAGTCTTGGAGGTTGAGAGCAGAGATCTCCCCAGAAGAATTGGTCTCGGGGAGTTCCATCCATCTCTAATTAAGAATTCTTGCTTTTGTGCCAGCTTGAGTAGAATTGCTTCAACAATTGCTTTAGTGTAGAGCACTGTCCTATCTTATCCTGTACTCCTGGTAGTTTTAGTGTCTCTATTGTGCAGTAAATAATTCTGATGAAGATCTTTTTTCTGATCATTTGTAACCCTAAATAACTCATTCCTAGAAATAGATCTGATTTGCCATCATTAAAAGCTGGGGGACAAAAGTGGTTCAGTCACACCTCTGTAATTCCTCTGAACTGAAAGTGTTGGCATAATCCAAGGCTGAGATTGGATCCAGCAGCCCCCAGCACCCCACAGTACGTTGGGAGCTCTTGGGGGCCACTCCCCTTTCCCAACCTCCAGGTGTCCAAAGACTCCCAATGGGACTGTCAGGCCTACCAGACTACCCCACCTTTTCCACCCTTCTCCCTGTTCCTTCCACTTTCCCATTGTCCCCTCAATCCCCAATTTCCCCCGTGAACAGCTTTGGTTCCCAACGCCCACTTTTTGCCACCTCTGCTGTGGATGCTGAAGGAGAAAATGAGGCTGCACACACAGAGTTCCATTTCAGGACTTGTCTGCCTATCTTTCCGACGTCCCCCTTTCATTAGGGCTCCTTTGGAAACAGCGCCTGGGCTTTGTCTTTTAGTCCACTGGAATTCCCAGCATGGTCCCAAAGCATTGCCCTGATCCCACATATTCCCCTCGCCTCATGTGCTGGCTCTGTTCAGCCACCAGAGAAAAATGCAGGCTACCATGCAGAGCGTTCCAAGTGGTTTCCACTTTGGCAAACAGCACTCTCTGGATGGAAAACACCAGTCAAGGCCAAAACACTCCTTGTTGATCCTGATTAACTGAGTGCAGCTGCTGCTGCCTTAACTTGTTCCCACAGAAAATTCTCAGGGTTCCTTTGGTTCCAGGAGGCTACACATGTCCCAATGCCCCTTGATTCCATGAGCTTCCACAGTCTCCAAAGGTACCTTTAGTTCCATGAGACCCTGCAGTCCCCAAATGCCCTTTGGATTCTTGGAGATTTCCCGCTGTCCCAGGGTCCCTTGTGCTTCAGAAGTAGCTGCAGTGGGACAGTGGCCCCTTGGTTCCGTGAGCTCTGCAGTGTTCCAGGAATCCTTGAGTTCCAGGAGAGTCTGCAGTTTCACAAGGACCACTTGAATCCAGGAGGTTCTTCAGGGTCACAATGGCCCCTGGATTCTGGGAGGTTCAGAAATATCTCAGGGCTCCCTTGGTTCCAGGAGGACACGCATGTCAGCAGGAACCCTTGGTTCCAGGAGGTTTGACCGTGTCCCAGAATTCCTTTGATTTCATGAGGCCCTGGATTGTCCCAATGGACTCCTGATTCCATCAGCCCCCTCAATGTCACAATGGTCCCTTGCTTCCATGAGTTTCTGCAGTGCCCCAGGGTTCCTTTTGTTCCATGGGGGATCTGCAATGTCACAATGGGCCCTGAACTCCAGGAGTTTTCCCAAGGTGACAGTGCTGCCTTGATTCCATGAGATTCCATAGTGTCCCAGGGCTCCTTTGGCTCCAGAAGGCCCTGCAGTGTCACAATGGTCCTTGGTTCCATGAGGTTCCACAATGTCCTTGCTGGAACATGCGTAGCTGTAATGCTGCCCCACCTGCAGAGCTGCCTCCAGCTCTGGGCTCCAGCACAGGAAGGACATGGACCTGTTGGAGCGAGTCCAGAGGGGAGTAGCAAGAGGATCAGATGATGAAGCAGCTCTGCTGTGAGGAAAGGCTGAGAGAATTGGCATTGTTGAGGCTGGAGAAGGGAGGGCTTTGGGGTGACCTAATTGTGGCCTTCCAGTCTCCTCAGTAAATTTGTGGACAACACCACGCTGGGTGTGAGTGTGAATGTGCTGGAGGGCAGGAAGACTCTGCACAGGGCTCTGGACAGGCTGGATCAATAAGGCCAAGTGTCAGGGTCTGCACTTGGCTCCCAACAACCCCTTGGAACGCTCCAGGGGTGGGGCAGAGGGGCTGGAGAGCTGCTCAGCAGGAAGGGACTTGTAGGTGCTGCTTGACAGCGCCTGGATATGAGCCAGAGTGTGCCCAGAGGGGCATGAAGGCCAAGGGCATCCTGGCCTTTGTGGAGAAGAGTGTGGCCAGCAGGAGCAGAGAACTGATTGCCCCTCTGTGCTGGGCACTGCTGAGGCCCCACCTCGAGTGCTGTGTCCAGTTCTGGCCCCTGAGTGCAAAAAGGCCCTTGAGTGGTTGGAACGTGTCCAGAGAAGGGAACGGAGCTGGGGAAGGCTCTGGAAAACATGTCTGCTGAGGGACGGCTGAGGGAACTGGGCTTGTTGAGTCTGGAGAAGGGGAGGCTCAGGGGGGACCTCATTGCTTTCTACAATGACCTGAAAGGAGATTTTTAGTGGGGTGGGGGTTGGTCTCTTTTGCCAAGGCTATAGTGAAAGGTTGTGAGGGAATGGCCTTAAATTGCATTGGGCAAGGTTCATATTAGATATGAAAGAACCCTTTTTCCACTGAGAGAATGTTCAGGCATTGGAAGAAGTAGCCCAGGGAGGTGGTGGAGTCTCTGGAAGTGTTCAGGTGTGTGGTGGGTTGACCTTGGCTGGACATCAGGTGCCCTCCCAGCCACTCTATCACTCCCCTTCCCAGCAGGACGGGGGAGAGAGTAAGGTGGAAAAAAAAATAGTGGGTTGAGATAAGACAGTTTATTTAAAGCCAAAGATAGCAGGGTTTGTTCTCTGCTCCCCATGAGCAACCATGGTCGGCCACTCCCGAGGAGCAGGGTTTGGGTCCACGGGACGGTTCCTCAGCAGGCAGCCATTAGACAATGAATGCCCCCCTCCTGCTCTGTGCCTCAGCTTTTAGAGCTGAGCTGACCTCACATGGCCTGGAACATCCCTTTGGTCATTTGGGGTCAGCTGGCCTACTTGGGTCCCCTCCCAGGACCTTGCCCTCAGCTAAGGAAGGAATGTCCCAGTGTTGGCACTGTGCTCAGCAGTGGGCAAAACACTGGTGTGTTCTCAACACCCTTCCAGCTGCCAATGCCAAGCACAGCCCTGGGAGGGCTGCTGTGGGGAACTGAACTGCAGCTCAGCCAGACCCAACACAAATATCTATGGCACATATTCTATAGAATCCATCCTTGGGTGTTGTATGATAGATCTATAAGATATTACAAATAATAAGCAATAATAAGGCAAGTGTCCACACACCCCCCCAAACTACTGCCTGGGTTTGTTGCCTGGGGGTCTCTGCAGCAGCAAGCACAGCACCACACTGACTGCTCTGGGGTGTGCAGGCATTTGTGGTTCTGACTGTCTCACACACACCCCCAACCTTGGGATGAATCTGGATGTCACTGGATGTGATGTCACAGGGACAGTGTGATGTAACAGGAAGGAGGTGATGTCACAAGGCAGGTGTGATGTCATAGAGGAGCTGTGATGTCACATGATGGATGTGACATCATAGGGAAATGTGACATAGGGGAGGTGCGATGTCATGGGGAGGATGTGATGTCAGAGGGGAGGACGTGATGTCACAGGGATGATATGATATCACAAGGGAAATGTGATGTCATATGATGGATGTGATGCCATAGAGGAGATGTGATGTCACAAGAAGGATGTGATGTCCCAGGAAAGATGTGATGTCACAGGGGAGCTGTGATGTCACGGAGAGTATGTGATGTCATAGAGGAGCACGTGATGTCACAGGGATGATATATCACAGGAGAGATGTGATGTCATATGATGGATGTGACATCACATAGGAACTGTGATGTCATGGGGTGGTGTGATGTCATAGGAGATATGTGATGTCAAAGGGATGATGTAATGATGTCACAGGGATGATGTGATGTCACCGGAGAGATGTGATCTCACAAGGGAGATGCCATGTCGTATGATGGATGTGATGTCATAGGGAAGATGTGGTTGCACAGGGGAGGACGTGATGTCACAGGGATTATATGATATCACAGGTGAGGTGCGATGTCATGGAGGAGATGTGATGTAACAGGGGAGATGTGATGCCATATGATGGATGTGATGTCATAGAGCAGTTGTGATGTCACAGGAAGGATGTGATCTCATAAGGGGAGCTGTGAGGTCACACAAAGGACATGATGTCACAAGAGGGATGTGATGTCACAGGGGAGCTGTGATGTCATATGGGATCTGTAATGTCACGAAGAGGTGTGATGTCACAGGGTGGATATGATGTCATATGATCGATGCGACATCATCGGAGAGATGTGATGTCACCGGAAGGATGTGAAGTCATGGGGGAGATGTGATGTCACAGGGACAATATGATTTCACAGGAAGGATTTGATGTCACAGGGGTGCTGTGATGTCACAGGGAGCATGTGATGTCATAAGGGAGCACGTGATGTCACAGGGATGATGTGATAACACAGGGGAGCTGTGATGTCATCAGGAGGTGTGATGTCAGAGGACGTGTGATGTCACAGGAAGGATGTGATGTCATATGATATGATTTCACAAGAGAGGTGTGATGTCTTGATGGATGTGACATCATTGTGGAGATGTGATGTCACAACAGGGATGTAATATCACAAGGGAGATGTGATGTCACAGGGGAGGTGTGCTGTCACAGGGAGGATACGATGTCACAGGCGAGCACAGGATGTCACAGGGATGATATGATATCGCAGAAGATGTCACAGGGGATTTCTTATGTCATGGGGAGGTGCAATGTCATAGGGGAGATGTGATGTCACAGTGGAGGACATGATGTCGTAGGGATTATATGATATCACAGGAGATATGTGATGTCATATGATGGATGTGACGTCATAGGGGAGCTGAGATGTCACAGGAAAGATGTGATGTCACAGGGGAGTTGTGATGTCACAGGCGATCACGGGTTGTCACAAGGGAGATGTGATGTCATATGATCGTTGTGACATCATAGAGGAGATGTGATGTCACAGTAGAGGTGTGATGCCACAGGAGAGCTGTGATGTCACGGGGGAGGACATGACGTCACAGTGATGATATGGTATCACAGGAGATATGTGATGTCATACAATGGATGTGATGTCATAGGGGAGATGTGATGTCATAGGGGAGGTGTGATGTCACAGGAAGAATGTGATGTCATGGGGAGCATGTGATGTCATAGAGGAGGGACACATCCCCCCCCCAACCTTGCTCCAGCTAAAACCGTGGAATTTGTCTTTGTTTCCCTTGGGTTCAAGGTCAGGCTGTTTTATTTCCATGGATGTCTAGAGATGAGTTCAGGGTAACTCAGACCTTTTGGTGAGGAAGGAGTTGTTTATTCTTGAACATTTGAACTCAGCCTTTGTTCCTGGTTTCTTCCCACTCTTTCAGAGCAGTTCATATCCCAGGGTGAAAGCTCTGATTCCCCAGCACAGTCAGGTTCTCCTGAGCTCAGGATGTTTCACTGGTCTTATTTATCTCTGGTATTAATTCTGTGCCAAATTCTTGCTTCCTAGGTCAGAGAAATGTTAGAAGAGAGAGAATCTCACCTTGATCTTGGACAGAACACTTATATACTTCTTTATTCTATTGAATTCTTCCCTTCTAGTTCTGGATGACAGGACACCCATGTGGAAAGTCCCTTTTCTGGTTTCCAGGACTTAAAATCGATGCTTTTCTGATGTGGGTATTTATTGGAGTGTTATTTATTTAACTGTGAGTGTTGAATTGAGTGTTCCTTGCACCTTTAAAAAGTGCAACCCTTTAAATCTATTGTTTTAAAAACCATGCATTAGATGTCAGACGGCACAAAGACAGCATGTAGAGATAACCCTGATGTAGGTGATGGTTCCAGTCACCCTGTGTATGGATAAAAGATTTCCAAGGCTTTGTTCCAAGGTCATTCCCCGCCCCCACCCTCTGCCTGCTGTGTCCCTGGCACCTGATTGGCCGCTGCCCCACCAATGAGCCGTCCCAGGGGATGCAAATGTTCCACCCTGCTGCATATTCATGAGCTCGGGGTGGGGCTTTGAGCCCTTGCGGGCAAGTTTTTGGCGAGCGTTCCCGTGCCAAGTGCACAGGGTCGACCACGGAAACTTTGCTTTTCCCCGCGGGGCGCACAGAGGATTTGTCGCCGGGCGCACATGGACTCGGGAGAACTTTGCCTGCCGGAGCCACTCTCCCTGCACCGCAAGGAAGAGCAGGTACCGCTCCCCGCCCCCACCCCACCACAATTTATAAGTGTGGATATGGATATTCTTTAGCCCTAATTTCTTCACTTGGATCTTTTCCTGAAAAACTGAGATCCTTTGATCTCAGTATAAACTACGAATTAAGTGGGAAGAGTTTTTCTGAGGTTTTTCTCAAAAAGCAGGCTTAGGGAAAGAAGGCCCTCAGGTACTTTGGGGGACCTGTGGAGAGCTGAGCAGGAAGGCTCAGTAAAAGAACAAAACCATCACTATGCAAAACTATGGAAAGATGAAGGAGCTTCGGGAAGCCCTTCACGTCTGCAAAGGGTTTAATCTTTTTTAACAGCTTACAGGAGATGGTGGCTCTGAGCCTCCTCCCCTTCAAATTCAGCTTTTGGCACAGTTGTTTGCAATGGCTTAAGTGTTGAAGGACATGGTGAAGCAGATCTAGGATTTTGTTTTCTGCCTCTTTAGGTTGTTCCTGTGTTGTGCAGAGACCTTGCTTGTTGGAGTGCTGGTGTCTGTTCCTGGCAGCAATGACAAGGCTGAGTGCAGGAACAAGGAGGTGCTCTGGTACAAACCACTTGTCTGAAGTAAACAATGTCTTTTAGGACTTTCCCGGTATCTGAGGCACCTGCTGTTTAGATCTGCAGCAGACTTGCTGGTAGGCTACAGTAGGACCTGTGAGCAGGATGGAGAGAAAAACACCCACGAAAAATGGAAAAAGAGAGGCCTCGTCCACTTCTCCTCACCAATTGGGTCCCCACTGAGGCAGGCTGGGCAGGAATGGCATGGAATGATGTGACAGGGTTATCACTGTGTCACTGTCTGTCAGGCTGAACCTCTGTGTCTGCATTTTGCAGCCCACTGAAAGCTGAGGTGAAGCAGTGAGAAGTGGCAAAGCTGCAAATTGCAAGTCAGCCCCAACAAGACCTGCATTTTAAAAATGTTCTTCTAACATGTTACTTGCCAGCAGCAGTAAGTTGCTTGGCTGGGAAGAGGGATAAAAACACCTTTGGTCTGTGTAAAGTTCGAGTTAGGAAACTTGCAAATACTCCTTGGCTTTTTATTAGAAGCAATGAAAAATGTTGAGCTGCTGTTTTGTCTATCTCATTGTAAATTTGCAAATTCATTTTTGAGCTGAATCAAATGGTGATGTAATTACATACTTCTCCTAATTATTGAGTAATTATATACTTCTTATAATTGCTGAGTAATCACACTGCTATAACTAGAATTTAATGTTACAACTAATTGTATAATTACTGTTTATTAATGTTGTTATCCAGGCAACTTGGAATAGAGTGTTATCCTTTTAATTCATATTCTGTTACTCAAAATTGTATTTTTAAATATAGTATAGTTAGCCATTGGAAGAAAGATTAATAATGGAATAAAAATATCGGCAGAGGAAACACATGTGGATGAAAATAAAAATATTAACCTGTTAAAACTGTACTGTAGATAGAAAAAGTTTAAGTTTCACATGAATTTGGCATATAAATTGCTACTAGGCAACCCATTTTTATGCTTAAAGTTTGAATCTGTCCTATGTGCCAATCTGTCAACACTAATTTTTAAACTTTCCTACACGTTGGAGGGGAAATGTTTAAAAAATGCATCTTTTTTGCACAGCCAGCTGAGTCCTTAAGTGTTTCATGTCACTAGAACCTTGAGAATGTATATGTCATATCTACAGTTGGCCATTTCTAATTATTGTTAATAAAATAATGGGTGCATATGACAGTCACATGTTGTTGTGTGATGGTCACAAGTACTCAGTCACAGACACTGGAGAAACTGTGATGGATGACAGGAGAAATGTGCTTTGTTGGGTTGTATCTGCTCCCAAATCACACCCAGGGACAGTTTCACAAAGGTGCAGAAGGAGGGTTTGATGTACAATTGAAGAGCTGAGTTCAAGGAATGTGGATGCATTTTTCTGGTGCTGGTTGAGCAGCCTGGGTCCATAAGAGTAATGTCAGACAAAATAACTTTGCTCCTGCAGGATTCTGTGTGTGGAATGTGTGAAACGTGGTTGTTCTTCTGGCAGGATAAGAAGTTTTGCCTTCATTGCTGTATCTAAAACGGGGTCTGGGTCTTGTGTAAACTTCAGTGAAATCCAAACTGAATCCATCAGGCTCCATGAAACCATTCCACCTTCACCCTGCTGGAGTCTGTCCGGGTGCTCTGGCGCTGTGGCACGGTGTCATCCAGGGAGAATTTAAGCAATAAGGAACTGGGCTACAAGGCAGGTTTATGAAGAGTTTTACAAAACTGCCCCCCTCCACAAAACCTCAGAAAATAAGTGTGTCAGATGTTACCAGAAGAATCATTGAAAACACCCTTTGTGCCACTCTGTGAACACCAAAATAATGGAATTGCATGGACTTGTATCGTAAGTAAATCAGAGATTGTTTATAGGAATCCCCAAATTAGAAGAAAATCCAGATCACTCCTCTGTGGTAAAATGTCCTGTGAGCAGGACTGAAATGTGCTGCACACACACGTGTTAGAGCAGATCATGGAAATATGGGAGATTGGAAAACTGTTTTCAGATTTAATAGCATTTCAGTTTTAACAGCTCATTTAAAACTTGAATGAAAATGTGTAAATCTAAGGAGCTTCCCTTAAAAAATTAATTAAAACATTGATTTTCTAGGGTTTTGTAATTCTGTCTGATCTAGGTTTTGTAGAGGACTCAGATGTGAATATTCAATCTGCAACCTGTAGCAATGCTTGACTTCACTTACAATATTTTTAATAGTTATATACTGTTTAATCTCATTCTCATACCTGTGATCTTAGACTTGTGTGATTCTGCTGTTGTTTGTAACAGAGAATTTCCTTTGACTTTACTGTGAGAGCTCTCCATGGAATGATGAACAGTAGTAATAATATTAATCATTTATAGAGTACTTTATATGTTAGAAATACAGGATAATCTTTAGATGAGCTCTGCTTTGCTCTCAGATATGTGAAGAGTGAACTCTTCATTGATTTGAAAAAAATTGTTCCTTGACATACCATTTTTTTTAATTTTCTAGTCTTAGTAGGTATTTTGGAAAGGGTTTCTTTATTTTTGTAGGGCAGAATATTCTCTTGTTTCAAGTTTGAGATCTTAAAAGGTTTGCAAAGGACATGTAGGTTGTTGTGGTGTCCTCTGATGATTTCAACTGATAAACTGAATGTTTCAAATCCTTTTATCTTTGAGGGGACTGCAGGCCATGCTGGAAAGCAGGTGTTACTGCAGGTGACTTTTTCTGCTGTATGCAATGAGTTAGCTTATAAACTCCTAAGGGAAGCATTTTTCTGGTGAATTCATAAATTTTTACCAGTGTATCATAGGCACAAGAATTAACACTAACGTTTGGAATTTGCAGTTATCACACAACTTTTCTAGAAGATCAGTAATTTCTGAGAGCTGGCTCCTGTTTGCAGTATATAGCAGTCAGCTCTGCAACTGCGTGATTGCTTCATGGATTTGTTGGTTTATTTTCCAAGATTTACAAGTACCATAAACTGTTGCCAAAAGCAGAAGAAATGATGAATAATATTTTTTCTCCCCAATAGCCAAAATTTCGTGTGTGTGTATGTTATTGGTATAAACAACAAGTCTTCTTTTGAGTAGGAATAAGACTTAGTTCCTAAAGACAGTGAATTGTAGCAGACACAAGGTCTAACATTTGTTCTTCTCCCCCCTTTCTTGTTTTTTCATAACAGATAACGCTCATTATTCGATGGTAAATGACACTCAGAGGTTCTGCAGCAGCAAGAAATTCAATGTGTGGGTACCCATTAAAGGCCTGATTCCATTTTCTCACTACACAGTGCAAGTGAATGCATCCAACAGCCAGGGCAGCTTGATAAGTGATGCTGTAACAATTGTCAGGCCTCCAGGAGGTGAGTAGGAAAAAGTGCTTTTTCTGTGCATGTAACAATTCCACAAACACTCTGTTGAACAAAATGTGATTTGTTATCTCAGTTGAGGACTGGAAGTTCAGAAGAATATGTTTGCATTAGTATTCTTACTAACAAAATTGTCCTTTTTGGCTTCTAAATTGTCACATTGTTAACTTCAAGAACTAGAGAATGAAAACAGTTGTGTAGTTAACATATTGTGAAGGTGAGAGGTGTATTATGTACTTCATTTTTTTCTGTGAATGGTGGTGTATTCTATCAGGGACAGCTGATCTAGTCCAAGAATATAGAGAGACTCACCTGCATTTTGGAACCTGTTTTAGAATAGAAGTTGAAAGTGCTGACAAGGAGCACTTAGTGGATAGACTTAGAGAATTTGTTTAATAATAGTAATAGAAACCATTGGCAATATATTGAGCCAGAATCCGCAAAGTTCTTTAGTTGAAAGAAAGTCAGTTCCAATGTGCTGATTTACAGTGACTGAGGCTCTAAACCCCTCTGGCTGTTTTCTTCATAACAACTGGAAATGAGAGAATTGAGCAAATAACGCCCTGAACACTGTGAGTGTTTTGTTCTGTGGTTTTGTTTTGGTTGGTTGTTGGGTTTTTTTGTCAAGAAAGCTTTTACATTTCCAGCTGGTGTAGGTGTGTCCCTTTTGCATTCCCTTTTCATGGCCATCCTCCAGAATTAGCTTTTTTTGAATAAATGCCAATGGAAACAATTAATTTAAGCCAGTTTTGAATTCTGATGTGAGAGCCTAACAACTCTTGGTCTTGAGAGATGTGTAGGTGTAGCTGTTGAGTAAGAAGAGTGTAGAGTGACATCCATGCCATTTTAAAGGAAAAGAAAAACAAAACCAAAGAAAGAAAAGAAAAATCCCATAAACCTTACAGCTCAAAAATACAGTTAAACTTGAAACAGTTTGCTTGCAAACAGATGAATTAGGTTTGTGTCCAAACCAGCAGAAAGACTTCAGGAAAGTGAGTAAATACAATACAGAGTTTGTGTGACAGATTACTGAGAAATAAGGAAAAGGTCGATTTCCAGCACATTTTATACTTTTTCAATTTTATTGTCACGTTGCACCTAATATTAACAAATATACTTTGTTATAGAATAATAAAACTGCATCTGAGTTTCACTGCTCATTTAAGACTGAGCAGTAAGACAATGTTATTTCTAATGCCAGTGCCACATTTTAATTTTGCACAGCAAAATTTGGTAGTGAAAATGTTACCAAATGACAAAGTAAAGGATCTTTAAAGATAAGCAAGGTTGTGCACAGGTTTATGACAGCCATTCAGACAGACTTTCTTTCATCATTAGATTGTTGTTTATGGCTTATTAATATAATATAATAAGACACGACCCAGCAGCTCAGATGGCAAGCAGTCAAATCTCTTTATTTAAAGGAAAATGCCCCCTTAAAAACCCTTCGGGTGGCAGGTGACCCACCTGCTCAGTGACAGCACAGCACACACTGCTCTTGTGCCTCAGTGTGCTGTCCAGGGACTCCAATACCCAGAGTGCATGCCCTGCATCCCTGGGACATCCCTACAGGAGATGGGCTCAAAGGCTTTCCTGAAGTCAGGAGAGGCACATCCACAGCCTTTCCCTCATCTAATGAGGGGGTCATTTTGTCATAGAAGGAGACCAGGTTGGTCAGGCAGGACCTGCCTTTCCCAAATCCACGCTGGCTGGGCCTGATCCCCTGGATGTCCTGCCCGTGCCATGGGATGGTGCACTCGGTTGCATCCCTTCTGGGCCCAGGGCCTTGTGGGGGTCTAATTGGCAGGGCAGGTCACTGAGCATTTCCTACTGGATTACAGGGGCTTCACTCAGCTCCCCATCACCAGCTTCCAGCCCTGGGATCTGGGGATCCTGAGGACAAGTGGTTTCAGTAGTACAGTCTGAGGCAAAGGAGGCATTAAGTCCCTCAGCCTTTTCCTCCTCCCCTGACACTGTGCTTCCCTCTCCACCCAGCAAGGGATGGAGATTCTCCTGAGCCCTCCTTTTGCTGCCCATGGATTCAGAGACACATCTTTTGCTGTCTGTAAGTGCGGTGGCCAAATTCTGTTCTGGTTTGTCCTTTTCCCTTTGAATTTTCTCCCTACATGACCTCACCACATCCTTGTAGTCTCCCGAGTTTCCTGCCCCTCCTTCCAGAGGTGATAAACTCTCTTTTTTCCCTGAGTTCCAGCCTAAGTTCTCTGTTTGACCAAGTTGTGCTTTTTGCCCCCTGGCTTGTCTTAGGACACATGGGCACAGCTCCTGGAGCTTTGAGATTTCCTTCTTAAAGCACCTCCAGCCTTCCTGGACTCCTTTACCCTTCAGGACTGACTCCCAAGGGACTCCAGCAATCATTCTCTCAAACAGGCCAAAGTCTGCCTGCCCTTACTCCAGGGTGTCAGTTCTGCTGCCCCCTCCTTCCTCCACCCAGAATGGAAAACTCCAGCATTTTGGGGTCTCTGTGCCCAAGATGGCTCCGACCACCACCTCCCCCACTAGTCACAGAATCATGGAATGGTTTGGGTGGGAAGGGACCTTAAAAAGCATCTCAGTCCAACCCCTTGCCATGGACAGGGACACCTTCCACTAGACCAGATTGTTCAGAGCACCATCTAGCCTGGCCTTGAACAACTTCCAGGGATTGGGGCAGCCAGAACTTCTCTGAGCAACCTGTGCCAGGATCTCACTACCATCACAGTCAAGAATTTCTTCCTAATATCCCATCTAACCCTGCCCTTTCTCAGTGTGAAGCCATTTCCCTTTTCCTGTCTCTCCAGGTCCTTGTAAATAGTCTCTCCCCCTCTTTCTTGTCGGCTCCCTTCAGGTACTGAAGGCCACAATTAGGTCACCCCAAAGCCTTCTCTTCTCCAACCTCAACAATGCCAATTCTCTCAGCCTTTCCTCACAGCAGAGCTGCTCCATCCCTCTGATCATCTTGCTGTCACGATGAGGGAAGAATGAGACACTCGATGCGAGAATCAACAAGCTTCATTTATTGATCATTGCTACCAGCTTAATATACACTTTATAATTAGCTCATACATATTGCAAAGCTAAGCTCATTATTGGTACTTACTTAAATAGTGATCTCACCTCTACTCCCTTCTTTTGTTTACACAGGTGGCTCTCAGTTGCTTTTGTTTTGCTAATCACAGCCTCCTGTTTACCAGCCAACTAGCATGTACAAGGAGACTGTAATCTTGCCATGGCCTTGCTATCTCAGATTTTCTCACGGGCCTAGACAAGCTGTGTTCTATACTCTAACAGCCCGTCCATAGCTTTAGCCTTATCCATATGTCCCTGTGCTGCTAACCAATTCTCCACAATGTTGCTGGTCCCCTCTGGACTCGCTCCAACAGGTCCATGTCCTTCCTGTGCTGGAGTCCAGAGCTGGAGGCAGCTCTGCAGGGGTGACATTACAGCCATGTGTGTTCCAGCAAGGACATTGTGGAACCTCCTGGAGTAAAGGGGCCATTGTGACACTGCAGGGCCTTCTGGACCCAAAGGAACCCTGGGACACTGTGGAATCTCATGGAATCAAGGGAGCATTGTGACAGTGTGAAAACTCATGGAATTAAGAGGCCGCTGTGACACTGCAGGGCTAATGGAACCAAAGGAATCCTGGGACACTGTGGAATCTCATGGAACCAAGGGGCCACTGTGATATGTGGGGCCTCCTAGAACCAAAGGAGTCCTGAGACATTTTGCAAACTCATGGAATCAAGGGTCCATTATCACACTACAGAGCCTTACGAAGCCAAATGGACCCTGTGACTCTGTGGAACCTCATGGAATCTAGTGGCCATTCCCACACTGTAAAACCTCATGGATACTCTCAGGTTCCCATTATTAAAAGACACCTCTGCTCAAATTCAGCTGCAAAGGAGACCATGTGCCAAAGTCAGCAGTCCAGGTTTGATTTAACAGTAAATAGGAGGGAGAGAGAGAGAAAGAAATAGAAAGAGAGACAGAGAAGAAGGGGTGGTGGGAAGCCAGTGAGAGAGAGACAGAGATGAAGTAAATGTATCACACCATGTAGATCCCTGAGGCTCCTGCCGGTCCTTCTTCACCCTGCTCTGGGTGGAGGGTCCCCAAGTTGTGCTTTCCGTATCACTTTTACACAGCCCAAGCCCCAGGTATTCAGGGGGGCAGATGCTGTTCCCACAGCTTGGGCTGGCACGTGTACAAGGACTTGCTTCCTTTCCCACAGCTTGCCACGGTGGGAGTTTTGCCCAGTGTGCTTCCAGTCTGCAGGTGGGAATCTTTGTCTGGATGGGTTCCCCAGACCTGCCTTACCAGCCCTGGCTTCCTGTTGGGGCTGTCTGCTCTTTCCCACAGTCTGCACAGTGCAATTCTGTCCTGGGTGCTTCTTCCAAAGCTTCACCTCCCTTTAGGCCTTGGAATTAAATGCCTTCCTGTTTGCCACCAGTGCTTATATGTTGTGGTGCCTTATGGGATTTTCTTCTTTGACAGTGTTTTGAGACAGTTCACTGTGCCCTTCAAGTCCTTACATGTGCGCACACACACACCACTCTCACCAGTGTCTGGCCCTCCAAAGAACACAAGCCCTGATGATTTGTAGCCCCCACTCCAGTGGTTGGCACTTGGACCTCCCTCCGTACCCAGAGCTCAGAGCTCCCTTGTCCCAGAAAGTTTAAAGATATTGTGCCTCATTCTGCCAAGACAACCCTTGGAAAAAAGTGTCCCTCTGTGTTTCCTGGGATAAGAGCACTCTATTGTCATCTTCCAAAACCTTGGAGAGGTCCCAGAGATGTCCCAGGAAGGAATTCGGGGCCTCAAGCACATGACCCATATATAGACGCTGAGGACTCAGGGGTCAGGGATGTGAAGATTGAGGACAGTAGAGGAGTAGCTTGAGAGGTCTGGAAGGGGGGTGTCAG
The DNA here is from genome assembly GCF_003984885.1 of Neopelma chrysocephalum. NCBI lineage: Eukaryota > Metazoa > Chordata > Aves > Passeriformes > Pipridae > Neopelma > Neopelma chrysocephalum. The sequence continues at coordinate 31,789 of NW_020923594.1, forward strand.
AGCTGGTGGAGCTTTTCTTCCTGTCAGAAAACAGCCTAAGAAAGAACTAGTGCCACCAAGGGCAGCTGGGGTGGCCTAGACTGGTGACAAGAAGTAAGAAATTTCCCTCTGAGGTCAGTGTTGTGGTGCAATATGTCACCCAGAAGGAGTCTGGATGAGCCCAAGGCTTTGTGTGTCCAGGAAGAGCCGAGGAGGACGGAGAGATGTCAGTGCAGGAAGGTGCCAGTGAGGTGGGGCAGCCGGGGGGATGACGACAGCCTGCAGGACATGGACACCGTCGGACAGCCTGGGCTGGAGAAGAGAGAGGGAGGGGGAGAAGCTGAAAGGCCCGGACAGAGCCACCTTCTGCAGGCCTTTGGCCATGGCTGCTGTCTGTGCCCCTGATGCCAGGAGGAGACAAGTGGCCCTTGCAGCCCTGGGGCCTCATGGCCTCCTTGTCCCTGCTCAGCAGCCTGGCAGGTGCCACCCCATGGTCCTGCCCTTGGCATTGCACATGCCACATCCCAGTGCCCCAGGAAGAGCCCTCAGGAACGAGGTAAGGACAGGATCTGCCTTCCCAGGGGCTCGGGGTCAGGGCTTGGCCCATTGGATTAATGAAACAAGTCAATGTTTATTCAGCATCAGAGCCACCTTTCCCTTGCTTGTCCATCCTTGTCATCACTATCTGCAGTTTTCTGCTCTAACTGGAACCTGGGGACATGTTCTCAGTTGTGTCCCTCAGTGAGACTCATTAGCACTACAAGAAACATTAGTATTTCAATCTCACTTTGACTTCTTGATAAGTTGTTTGTACTTACTCTCAGGGACTGAGTCTCATGTAAACAGGAACAAACCCCCGAGGGTCATGAAATGCCTGTTTCTGTTGCTGTGCTGCTGAGCTGGGCTGGGATCCTGGCACACAGGGAGCTCCTGGCAATCAAGAAGAGCTTCAAAGAGACAGCTCTGCTGGTGAGCAGCTCCTCTGCACAGCCCAGCAGGGCTGAGGGCACTGCCTGCAGCACCGAGGGCACAAAACCAAGGCAGACAGAGGTCACACACAGCCTGGGCTGGGAGGGAAGTTGAGAGGAAGATCCACTGGAGGAGGAATCTTTCCAGGCTTTCTCACGGTCAGTCAGCATGAAGGGCAATGTGTCTGCAGTTGGTGCAAAGATCTCCTAACGCTGGCACATCCCACTCCCTGCTGCACCATCCCAGGCACATCCCAGTGGGGTTCCCTTCTCCCAGGGATGGCTGCAGGGTTGTGAAGCTGGGCTGTGCCACCCAGGTTGCCCCAAACTGTCCTGCAGAGCAGGGTCCTGCAGCCCAGGGCTGTGCCGGGGCAGGAGCTCTGCCACTGCCAGGGGCAGCTCTCAGCCGGGCTGGGGAGCTCCCTCAGGGCTGGGCAGAGGCTGGGGGTAGAAAGAGCAAAGCCGGGCAGGGCAGGTTTCTTCTGCTATCGAGTGAGAGTTTCATGGGTCAGGGCTGCTCACAGGACCAGAGCACCCCAGGATATTTTCCGGGGCATACTTCAAGGGGAAGGTCCAAGGAGGGATTTCTCTCAAGCTCTCAAGCCACATGTCTGGTGGTTTGAGTTCCAGAGGGAACTGTGAGGAACTGCACAGGGCTGAGAACAACTTCCTGGCACTGTTGGTGTCTGGGAGGTGGCACAGCTGGCTCAGGGTGATGCTGCCCTGAGTGCCGGGTGGGCTCTGCCCTGGCCTCTCCCAGCTGGACCCTCCCTGTGCATTTCCTTGGTTCTCAGCTTGCCCGTGGTCCTGAGGTTTTTCCCTCTTTCTCTCAGTCAGGCTCACTGGGGAGGGCAGTTCAAGCTACACAGTCCAACACTGATCCTGGCATTCCCCCCAGGCAGGTGTGTCCCTGGGAATGAGACATTCCTATTGTCCTCTGTCCTGTGGGGCTGTGGGCAGTGAAGTCTGTGGGTCTGGGTAAGGAGCTCTTTTTCCCTCAATCAGACCCCATCATTAGGACACTTGGCTCTTTTCTGAGGTGTCCTCCCAAGCTGGGAGCTGCCCTCGAGAATGCAAACCATCCTCCCAGCACAGCAGTGTTCCCTGAAAGCCCCAGTGGAGAGGGGCAGAGATGCTGTGCCCATGACAGGAGATGCTGTTGGGTTGGGGAGATGAGCCACGGGTGTCCTTGGCTCCAAGTGGGGTGCTGAGCCCTTGAGACAGGCTGAGACATTGAGGGGTCTGGGATGGATCCCTCTGCTCTCAGCAGTGTCTGGTGGCTTTTCAGACCCAAATGGGAGTGTGATCAATCTCCATCTCAAGAAGGAGCAAAGCCAGGGCAGTTGGGAACAAGAGAGCTGGACAGACCAGCTCCTCCCACTCTGCACTAAGCCCTAGACAATCTTCCTGCCTGGCAGGACCTGCTCTGTTCTCCCTGAGTGCATCAGAAGTGCTGAGGGGTTCTGACATCCAGGAACACTCCTCAGGAGAGATGAGGGAATTGCAAAAAAAACAAACCCAAACTTCTCAAACTGCCTTCTGCTGTCCTGGTTCTTCTGGGAGTGCAGATGCTGACAAGCCCTTTTGCACTGGGAACAGTTTCATCTGGCACAACTGAACACCAGGACAGGCCCCTGTGCCCACCATGCCCATGACCCCAGTGGTGCAGAGCAGGGCTGACCCCTCACAGCCAGTGGGCAGAGGGTCTGCTCCTCATGGAAGATGTAGTGAGCTCCACCCAGGGCTCCAGCCATGGAGCTGAAGGAGAGACTCCTAGAAAAGGAAAACAGGTGGGGGAGTGTAGCCGAGAGGGGGGTATTGGGAAATGGCTTTGGTTTTTCTCAGGAAGTTCTTTGCTAACATATCACTGATATTTCCTCCTTGGATAGTGCCCCACACCAAGAGGGAGTGAATGTCCAACAGCAGCTCCATGGCCCAGTTCCTCCTCCTGGCATTGGCAGACAGGTGGGAGCTGCAACTCCTGCACTTCTGGCTCTTCCTGGGCATCTCTCTGGCTGCCCTCCTGGCCAACGGCCTCATCCTCAGCGCCGTAGCCTGCGACCACCACCTGCACACCCCCATGGGCTTCTTCCTGCTCAATCTCTCCTGTCGTGGGGTACCTGTCGTGAGGTCTTGGTCCGAGGGGAAAAGAAGGACACACAAGACGCAGGAGGATGGTGAGACAAAGAGATGTCTGCCTGCTCAGCGCAGCAGGCAGCCTTTATTGAGCTTGCCAACTTCACACACAACACAAACATATTCCTACAACAACATCCAGGAATCCA
>NW_020923595.1:0-3094 GCF_003984885.1 Neopelma chrysocephalum
CCCCCCCTGCGACCCCTCCGGGGGGCTGCGAGCACGGAGACACCCCCCTGCGACCCCTGGGGGGGCTGCAGACCCGGAGAGATCCCCCTACGACCCCCTCCGGGTCTGCGGACCCGGGACGACCCCCGAGGGGCTCCAGACCCGGAGAGACCCCCCTGAGACCCCTCCGGGGGGGGCGGCGAGCCCGGAGAGATCCTCGGGGGCTGCAGACCCGGAGAGACCCCCCTGCGACCCCTCCGGGGGGCTGCGAGCCCAGGGCCACTCCTGGGGGGCTGCGAACCCGGAGAGACCCCTCTGCGATCCCCTCGGGGTCTGCGGACCCGGGACGACCCCCGAGGGGCTGCGGACCGGGAGAGACCCCCCTGCGACCCCCGCGGGGGGGCTCCAGACCCTGAGGGGACCCCCCCCCTGCGACCCCCTCGGGGGCTGCGGACCCGGAACGACCCCCTCGGGGGTCTCCAGACCCGGAGCGACTCCCCCAGCGCTGCCGACCCCCCCCCAGATAGACCCTCCCACGCTGTTCCGGGGGGGTCGCAACCCCGAAACGACCCCCGGGGGCGACCCCTCCCCCTGCCCGGCCTCGCCCCCTCCCTCCCATCGCGTCTCGTTTTGCGCAACGGCGGCGGGGGCGGGGATTTGAGGGGGTGGGAGGGGGCAAAACAGGCAGAAACGTGCCATTATTTTTATTTTTTTACTTTATTTTTTGGGGTTTTGGTTGTGTTTTTTGTTGTTTTTTTTTTTTTTTGAAGTCGACGGTTCCTCTTTGCCGCGCTGCGGTTTCACGCCCGGCAGCGGGACACGGGGGGGGTATTTTTGTTGGGCTTATTCAAGGAGCGTCTATTTAAAACAAACTTTTTGGGGCTGCCCAGCGCGCGTCGCCGCTCGGTTCAAAGCAGGGGCGGAGGATGGGGAGGGAGAGGGGGAAATGGGGGGGCCGGTGGGGAAATGGGGGGGCCGGTGGGGAAATGGGGGGGCCGTCGACAACCCCTCGGGGGGTGTCTGAGGGTGCTCGGAGCTCTCTGGGTGCCGGTGGAGGGTGGACCCACCGCGGCACGCACGGAGGTGGTGCAAGACGAGGGGGAAAAGTTATTTATTGCACAAGTTCCTGTGTGCAGAGCGGCCCTGGGCGCTGCCGGATTTGCATAAAACATGAATAGTTTTACTGAATGAAAAGTCGAGAAGCTGAAACGCTGAGTGTTTGCAGGCGGGAGGAAATCGGGGATAAAAAATGACCGGGAGCGGGGTAATGCCCGGCCCAGCACGGCCAGGAGCTGCTCGGCCCCGCTCTGGCCCCGTTTCCTCCTCTCAGAGCTGTGATGTGACACACAGAGCCCTCTGTGCCCAAGGTGCATCCCCAGCTCCCACTGATCCTGCTCGCTCCCTGTTCCCACCCCCAGCACCCCCTGATCCCACCCCCAGCACCCCCCGATCCCGCTCCCTGTTCCCATCCCCAGCACCCCCCGATCCCACCCCCAGCACCCCATGATCCCACTCGCTCCCTGTTCCCATCCCCAGCACCCCCCGATCCCGCTCCCTGTTCCCACCCCCAGGACCCCCTGATCCCACTCTCTCCCTGTTCCCACTCCCAGTTCCCCCCAATCCTGCTCCCTGTTCCCATCCCCAGCACCCCCCAATCCTGCTCCACTCGCTCCCTGTTCTCAGCTCCCCCCGATCCCGCTCCCTGTTCCCATCCCCAGCACCCTCTGATCCCACCCCCAGCACCCCCGATCCTGATCCTGCTCCGCTCGCTCCCTGTTCCCACCTCCAGCTCCCCCAATCCTGCTCCACTCGCTCCCTGTTCCCACCTCCAGCACCCCCTGTTCCCACCCTCAGCGCTCCCGATCCCACTCACTCCCTGTTCCCACCCCCAGCTCCCACTGATCCCCCTCGCTCTGTGTTCCCACCCCCAGCATCCCCTGATCCCACCCCCAGCACCCCCTGATCCCACTCATTCCCTGTTCCCACCCCCAGCTCCCACTGATCCTGCTCCCTGTTCCCACCCCCAGCACCTCCCAATCCCACTCCGCTCACTCCCTGTTCCCACCTCCAGCACCCCCTGATCCCACTCCCAGCTCCCCCTGATCCCACCTCCAGCACCCCCTGATCCCACTCCCAGCACCCCCCAATCCCGCTCACTCCCTGTTCCCATCCCCAGCACCCCCTGATCCTGTTTCCTGTTCCCACCCCCAGCACCCCCTGATCCCACTCGCTCTGTGTTCCCACCCCCAGCACTCCCCGATCCTGATCCTGCTCCGCTCGCTCCCTGTTCCCACCCCCAGCATCCCCTGATCCCACCCCCAGCTCCCCCTCGATCCTGCTCCTCTCTCTCCCTGTTCCCGGAGCGTCTCCTCCCGTCTCTTTCCCAACTCCAGGGTGTGATTTCTGCACTTGTATCATCAGCAGGGAATAAAAAAAAGGGCACCGGGCTCTCCCTGTGCCCGACTCAGCACCTCGCCCACCTGCCTGCTGGGCCCGTCCCGCTGCTGCAGCAGGAGCAGCAGGTCCTCCCGAGCATCCCGAGCATCCCAAATTCCACCCCCAGCAGGGAAAACACAGCAGGGAAAAGGGAGAAAATCTGTGATAGGAAGGCAGAGGTCAGGAGGAAGGTGTGGATCCTGCCCGGGCACCGAGCGGGCTCCTCAGGGGGTGTTTGGTTGAGTCTTTGTCAGGAGGGTCCCAGGCAGGGGGGTCCCAGGCAGTGCCACGTGGGGCTCTCTGGTGTCCCCAGCACGAACCCTCCTGACACCGTGTGTTCTCAGCCAGGCAGGAAGGGAGCTGGGATTTGGGATGGACAGGGAGCTGAACAGGAGCCAGAGTGTGCCCAGGGGGACAAGAGGCTGATGGATCCTGGCCTGGCTCAGGAACAGTGTGGCCAACAGGGCCAAGGAAATGATTCCTCCCCTGGACTCAGCGCTGGTGAGGCCACCCCTGGAGTGCTGTGTCCAGCTCTGGGCCCTCAGCTCAGGAAGGACATTGAGGTCCTGGAGCAGGTCCAGAGGAGAGCAACGAGGCTGGGGAAGGGACTGGAGCACAAGTGCTGTGAGGAGAGGCTGAGCCCCCCCAGCTCCCTCAGCCTCTCCTCACAGCACTTGTG
>NW_020923596.1:0-3654 GCF_003984885.1 Neopelma chrysocephalum
CCCATCCATCCCGTCCCATCCCATCCCATCCATCCCGTCCCATCCCATCCCATCCCATCCCCCCTCAGACCCCCACGTGCCCCTCCTGTTGGCCCCGCCCCTTTCACGCCTCCCGCCGGCCAATCAGAGCGCGGCGCGCGCCCCTCCCGCCCTTTCCCCGCCAATCAGAGCGCGGCGGAGGCGTGGCCAACGGGGGTGACGTCTCCTCCGGACAGGCCACACCTCTTTTCTGTGATTGGCCGCTCGGCGTCGGGCCCCGCCCGCCCGTGCTGCGAAGCCACGCCCTCAAGATGACGTCACGCGGAGGGCGGACGAAGATTGACATCACCTTTGACCAATCGCAGCGCCGCGCGCTGCCGGGGGCGATTCCCATTGGTTGAGGGCCCGAGGGGGGCGGGGGGATCCGGGAGGGGGGGGGTCGTGATCCCCCCCAAGGGCTGATGGGAACGGGGAGACCCCCGGGGGGTCACTGGGGGGGGGAGAGTGGGACCCCCAAAGCCGCGAGTGGGACCGCGGGGAACAACTTGGGGGGGGACATTGGGGACCCCTCTGAGGGGGAGGGGGAACCCCTGGGGCTGATGGGGGGGGGGGGACACCCTTGAGGGGGGAACCCCCTCCCAGAGCCGGCGGGACCGGGGGGAACAACCTGGGGGGGGACATTGGGGACCTTCCTGTGGGGTGACACTGGGGACCCCCAGAGCCATTGGGACACCGGGGACACCCGTGGGTGATGTGACCCCCCTGGCCCCCCAAAGCCACAAGAACCCCTGGGGAGGGACATTGGGGACCCTCCGAGCCACTGGGACATCGGGGACACCCCGGGAGGGACATTGGGGACCCCCCTGGGTGATGAGACACCCCCCCTAAAAGACCATGAGGACCCCCCAGGGGAGGGACACTGGGGACCCTCCTGAGTTATTGGGACACCAGGGACACCCCCCCGAGCCATTGGGACATCGGGGACCCCCCGGGGGAGGGACACTGGGGACCCCCAGAGCCATTGGGACAATGAGGACCCCCCGGGGGGTGTCACTGGGGACCCCCCCGAGCCACTGGGACATCAGGGACACCCTGGGTGATGTGACACCCCCAGAGCCATGAGAACCCCCGGGGGGTGTCACTGGGGACCCCCCTGAGCCATTGGAACGTCGGGGACACTCCGGGGAGGGACATTGGGGACTCCCTCGAGCCACTGGGACACTGGGGACACCCCGGGGGGTGTCACTGGGGACCCCCCCAGAGCCATTGGGACATCGGGGACACCCCGGAGGGTGTCACTGGAGACCCCCCAAGGAGGGACATCGGGGGACCCTCTGGGCGATGTGCCCCCCCCCCAAACCCACGAGAACCCCCGGGGAGGGACATTGGGGATCCCCCCCGAGCCACTGGGACATTGGGGACCCCTCGGGACCCCCCTGTGACCTGTGGGACATCGAGGATGGCCCCTGGAGGGGGGACACTGGGGACCCCCTCGAGCCACTGGGACATCGGGGACCCCCCCGCGAGGGCTGTGTGGGTGACAATGTGTCCGAGCCGTGTCCGGGAGGTACAAAGCTTTATTGGGGAGGGGGTCGGGGGGGTCCCTACGCGGGCGACACGGAGGAGTTGGACACGGAGGAGACCTCGGTGCGCGAGGTGGAAACCTCGGAGCCATCGTCCACCTTCTTCCCGAAGAGCTGCAGGATGCAGTTCCGGAACTGCGGGACAGGGACACGGGACACGGGTCAGGGGACACCGGGGGACACATCCCTGTGTCACCCACCCCCGGCCCCAGAGACCCCCCGGGATGGGGAATTGGGGAATTGGGGAGGGGGGGGGTCCTGTGCTGGGGATGCAGTTCAGGGACAGGGGGGACACGGGTCAGGGGACACCGGGGGACACGTCCCTGGGTCACCCCCCACCTGGCCCCAGAGACCCCCGGGATGGGGAATTGGAGAATTGGAGAAATGGGAATATGGGGAAATGGGGATATGGGGAATTGGGGAATTGGGGAGAGGGGAAAATGGGGAGGGGGGTCCTGTGCTGGGGATGCGGTTCAGGGACGGGGGAGACACGGGGAGATGGGTCAGGGGACACCGGGGGACACGTCCCTGTGTCACCCCCACCCCCCCCGGCCCCAGAGACCTCCTGGAGGGGGGAAATGGGGAATTGGGGAACTGGGGAGAGTGGGATATGGGATATGGGGAAATGGGGAGAGGAGAGGGGGGTCCTGTGCTGGGGATGAGGTTCAGGGAAGGGGGGACACGGGTCAGGCGACACCAGGGGACACGTCCCTGTGTCAACCCCCCGGCCCCAGAGACCTCCTGGAGGGGGGAATTGGGGATGAGGGTGGGGATGGTGGGAATGGTGGGAATGGTCCTTCTGGGTCCTGCGGGGGGGGGAAAGCTGGTGCTGCTGGGGGGCACCTGCTCTGTGTCACCTGTGTCACCTGCCCCTGCTCTGTGTCACCAGTGTCACCTGTGTCACCTGTGCCTGTTCCATGTCACCTCTGTCACCTGTCCCTGCTCTGTGTCCCAGCTCTGAGCCCTGTGTCCCTCCAGGTGTCCCCCAGGTGTCCCCAAAGCCCCCAGGAGCCCCCAGGTGTTCCCAGGTGTCCCCAAAGCCCCCAAGTGTCCCCAAAGCCCCCAGGTGAGCCCCTCACCTGTCTGTTCATGAAGACGTAGCTGATGGGGTTGTGCATGGTGTTCCCTGTCCCTGTCCCAGCTCCCTGTCCCTGTATCCCCCTGGGTCCCCAAAGCCCCCAGGTGTCCCCAGATACCCTCAGGTGCCCCCATATGTCCCCAGGTGCCCCCAGGTGTCCCCAGGAGCACGGAGCTCACCTGTCTGTTCATGAAGGTGTAGATGATGGGGTTGTAGATGGTGATCTCCCCTCCCCATATCTCACTGTCCCTGTGTCCCCAAAGCCCCCAGGTGTTCCCAGGAGCCCCCCAGGTGTTCCCAGGAGCCCCCCAGGAGCCCCGGGCTCACCTGTCTGTCCATGAAGACGTAGATGATGGGGTTGTAGATGGGGACCCCTGTCCCTGTCCCAGCTCCCTGTCCCTGCTCTATCTCATGTCCCCAAATCCCCCAGGTACCCCAGGTGTCCCCAGGTGTTCCCAGGAGCCCCGGGCTCACCTGTCTGTTCATGAAGATGTAGGTGATGGGGTTGTAGACGGTGTTCCCTGTCCCTATCCCAGATCCCTGTCCCTGTCCCAGCTCACTGTCCCTGTATCCCCCTGTGTCCCCAAAGGCCCCAGGTGTCCCCAGCTGTTCCCAGGTATTCCCAGGTGTCCCCAAAGCCCCCAGGTGCCTCAGGCTCACCTGTCTGTTCATGATGGTGTAGATGATGGGGTTGTGGATGGTGATCCCTGTCCCTGTCCCAGCTCCCTGTCCTTGTGTCCCCAAAGCCCCCAGGAGCCCCCAGCTGTTCCCAGGTATTCCCAAATCCCCCAGGTGTTTCCAGGAGCCCCGGGCTCACTTGTCTGTTCATGAAGACGTAGATGATGGGGTTGTAGATGGTGTTCCCTGCCCCTGCTCTATCTCATGTCCCAAAGCCTCCAGGTGTTCCCAGGTGCCCCCAAAGCCCCCAGGTGTCCCCAGGTGCCCCCAGGTGTTCCTAGGAGCCCCAGGCTCACCTGTCTGTTCATGAAGACGTAGATGATGGGGTTGTAGATG
>NW_020923597.1:0-2576 GCF_003984885.1 Neopelma chrysocephalum
TGCTGTGTGCTCTTCCAGGTAATTCAGATGCTTTTCCCCAAGAGCTGCCTCAGGGAACTCTGCAGCCTTTCAACCCCCTACACAATGAAACCTCTGGGGCCACTGAGAGGATGCCAAAAACCGAGGGACTTCATATGACTGGTGTTTGTGCTAGATAGATTTGGATTCACCTGGATAACCCAGAGCATCCTGCCCTTTCTGTGACAGAAGAGTGGATTTTAAAATTCTGAGCAACAGGGACCTCGCCTTGCTTTACTTTAGGAGCAGAACAACTCTGTAAATCCCAGAAAGGGAAGTCTCCAGGAAAGGAGACTCCTCTTGCCCTATAAAGGCAAATTGGTTGCTTTGTCCTTCTTTCTTTCTGCCTTTTGATTTTAATGCAAGGCATCTTTCCCTGCCCAGGGAAAGGAAGGTGGTAACTCTGAAAGCCTTGTTTGTAACACACACACCCCAGGGCTTGCCCAGCTCTCTGGGTGTGCCCTGTGTTGAGAGCTGGCAATGAAAAGAGTGTTGGAAGAGCTTGAAGGGGTCAGAAGAGAGACAATCAAAATGTATTTCTGGGGTGTTCATAAATGAAAAATGGTAAAGACAAACAAGTTGGCGTCAATCCATGATGAAGGTCTTTAATTGAAAGCTCTGATAACCCATTCATGTATTTTAGCATCTCCATCCTCAAGAAGGAATCTCTGGAAAGGGGAGATGCCTGGGAAGAAGGGCATCGGGGTTGGCTTTGGGCAGCAGCTCTGGATCCCCCACACTTGGTTCAAGAAACGTAAAGTTTTCAGGCCGTTACACTGCCACGACAATAATTCAGGTCCACAACTTTCAGGACGTCAAGCGTAGTACATGATCTGAGATTCAGTTGGGGTCCTTTACAAACAACAAAAGAAAAAACCAAAACCATGAGATGCTGGCTTAGATATTGTTGAGTGATCTGTGCATTTGTAGACAGCCCTTAACCTGGCACATTGCACTTGCCCTTTGAATCCCATTGAGCTCCCTCAGGTGCCAAAGCAATACTCAAAGCAAAGCAAGCAGGGAGTACAGGGAAATACTGCCCTGCCAGACCTGAGCCTGAGCTGTAAAGCAGCTTTCCATGACAGGGTTGGAGACAATCAGCTTGCAGGAAGGCTCAGAATACTTTGATGGTGCTTCAAGATTAACTCCTCAGTTGTACACAGTTCCCTTGGATATATTTAAAACAAATGTCCTTTTTCCCATCAATACAAAATTCTATTGCAAGTGATCAAAATACAATTAAGGCACCCACAGCTGATTTCTACCAATCTCCACACCCATAGCTGCCATTCTACAGGGGTGTATTTTTGTTGCTTGGTCTCTGTCCATCTCGAGTTGGAAGAGGACCACAGGTGCAGCAGTCATTCCCCAAGGGAAAGAACACCAGGTCAGGAACACTCAGAATTCGTCTGTTGGTACTCACCATGAACTTCATAAGCCACATAAGTTGTGAGTCCTCTGCACATAGAGAAGGTGTCTGGTCCATAAGACTCGAGGTCCCGAACATTCCTCTTGATGAGGGTGAACAGAATCTCCTTTGCAGGGGGTCTTGGACGGTTCTGGTTCTAAACATCAAATGACAGCACTCAGCAGGATCAGTGCTGGGATCTGTTTCATGCTGAGCATATCCCGAGTTTTAATTGTTATAAAAGTTATAAAAATAACCTGAGTGATCTACAACATTGGCAAAACATGAAATCCCCCCCACTGGAAGCATTTGAACAAGGGCATTCTAATTGTTCAAAGGTTTCAAGTTAGGTTGATGTAAAATGTCATTGAAATCAATAAAAATGCCTAATCAGTGGTGTGATGAACATGGCTTTTGCAGCACCTGTTGGTTTAGAAGCTTTTGAAAATAGCCTAGGATATCAGTTTACTTTGCATTAAGTACAACTTTTCAAGTAACTCCTCCTTTTCAATCTTACCCTGCTCTCTGCAGCCAGTTGGGGAAGTGCATCAAAGCTGGGCATCTCCGTTCTGTTCATGATGGAAATGTAGCAGGCCTTCTCTGGCAGCACTCTGGTTGCCATAAAGCCCTGTAAAATAAAGTAACTGACAACTAGGAACTCATTCTTTCAATCATTAGTGTTGGAATTAAGTCTGCATTAAAAAAGTAATAAATCAGCTTTTACCAAATGTACGAGCCGGTCCCCTCGTAGAGTCTCTGAAGAAGCCCCTTCCCCACCACTCACCGTGTCGTAGTTCCAGAGGGTTTTCCATAACCCCTGGTGGGTCCTTTGCTCGATACTTGCCACGAGCCAATATCTATTGATGGTCATAAGTTGGTAGCCTCCAGCAATGGAGACTTTCTTGCTTACTTCCACCTTTTGAGTCTAGAAAACCAAACAAAAGTACACTTGGACTGACTTTCAAGTGATTGAGTTATCTCCCCAAAGCTTCAGAAAAATGAAAGAATGAAGGAGATCTCCCAAAGCAGGGGATACAGAAACAGCAGCTGTGCAGGTGGGAATTGGTCACTGTACTCACATGTTCACCAAGGGCTGGAGTCAGGACGAGTCCAAGAAGGACTGCAGTCAAAATCTGAAATGAAAATCAAA
>NW_020923598.1:0-1301 GCF_003984885.1 Neopelma chrysocephalum
GACCTCTAACCCCTAAACTAAATGTTCTAGGACCAGCTAAGACATGTGTCTTAGAACTTCCCATTTGCTTAAACAATGTGTAATTGACTTTCTTGTTAACAGAACAATCTCTTATTAAACAAGTTTTCTGAGGCATGGAAGCTAATTTCTTGGAGATGGGCAAACGACAGACTCTCTATTAGTTTCCATGTATCATCTACATTCTCTCTCCTAAAACTAATTGTAGAACTAAAAGAAAAGACCACTACCATGCCAAGAAAGCAAATCCCATTTTTGATTAGGATATCATTTTTATCTAGGAAAAAACTGATTTACTAAGTCGTTTAGAAAGGAGATCCTCTCTCATTTCAGTGCCATTGTGACAAATATGGGGCCTCATGTAACACATGGAAAACTGAACCCTGCAGATTCCCATGGAATCAAGGGGCCATTGTGACATTGTAGGGCCTCATGGAAGAGGAAGGCCCTGTAGAGAGACCTCAAATCAGAGATTTGGGCAATCATCAAGCAGAGGAAGTTCAACAAAGGGAAGTGCCGGATTCTGTCCCTGGGCTGGGGCAACCCCGGATGTACAGACAGACTGGGAATGACATGCTGCATAGCAGTGCTGGAAAATGGCCTCTGGGGTCCTGGTGGATGGCCAGTTGGCCAAGTGTCAGTGGTGCCCTGGCAGGGGCTCACTGCTGGGTCACAAAAGGGTTTCCAGACACACGAGTCCTTCCCTTGCGCACACAAACAGACAGTTCATGGCAGCAGGGGCAGTATCTCCTGGGGCTTCTGCTGCCACGCTCGGAGCCTGGATGCACCTCAGCCTTGTGGGGTGCCACCTGCTCTACCGATATCTGAGATGCCCCACAGCCTGAGAGATGGACACGGGGACCTCTGTTCACAGAAGAACATCCCAGAGATGCATCCAGGGGCTTTGTGAAACCGAGAAAATCTTTGTCCCACATAACTTCAAGGCCACCCCAAGATCCTGATGGCACTTTTTCAGGGTCATCTCCCCACACCAACACCAGGGGTGTGCTAAAGACTTGTCTGTTCAATGCAAACAGAGACACACTGTCTAGTCCTTCCGTGTCTCTCCAGGGAACGCTAAAGAACCTCTGTGGGTTGGGGGAGAAGCCAGTGCTGGAAGTAGTTATTCTGTTGTGAGCATCAACCAAGAGTTGGTTGGTTGGCAGGTTTGTGATGAATGCCCTGGGGAGTTGACCTGGGTTTTCCAGTGCACATGACAATAGATCACACCATTCCTGGCGGTCCTTCATGCCCTCCTAATGGAGGTGACAGCAACGGGAAAG
>NW_020923599.1:0-2025 GCF_003984885.1 Neopelma chrysocephalum
GACCGTATGCAATTATAGCCCCCAGACAACTGGCGCACCTGCCCGTGAACGACGGCCCTTTTTGCCCAGAAGGAGGGGCCTGACCCTCCGGCTCTCGCCTGCCCTTTGTGCGCCTCGCTCGGCTCTACGTGCACAGACTGGGTTCGTGGGCCCGGCGCCTCTGGTCTGGGATGAATGCTCGACTGAATCAGATTTTGGCCCTTGGCCGGCCCCGGGACGCCAGGATGCCTGCCCGTGAACAATGGTCGTTTTTGCTCAGAAGGGGGGGCCTGACCCTCCGGATCTCGCCTGCCCTTTGTGCGCCTCGCTCGGCTCTGTGCGCGCAGATGGGTCTTCCGGACCCGGCGCCTCCGGTCTGGGAGGAATCCTCGACCGTATCTGATTTTGGACCAAGACCACACCAGGGACGCCAGAACATCTGCCCACAAACGACGGTCCTTTTTGCCCAGAAGGAGGGGCCTGACCCTCCGGCTCTCGCCTGCCCTTTGTGCGCCTCGCTCGACTCTACGCGCAAAGCCGGGGCTCCTGGCCCCGATGCCTCTGGTCTGGGAGTAATCCTCGACCGTATGCAATTTTAGCTCCCGGTCGGCCGGCGCGCCTGCCTGCGAACGACGGCCCGTTTTGCCCAGAAGGAGGGGCCTGACCCTCCGGCTCTCGCCTGCCCTTTGTGCGCCTCGCTCGGCTCTACGCGTGCAGACGGGGCTCCCGGCCCCGCTGCCTCCGGTCTGGGAGGAATCCTCGACCGCATGCAATTATAGACCCCGGACGGCTGGCACATAGGCCTGCGATTGATGGCCCTTTTTGCCCAGAAGGAGGGACCTGACCCACCGGCTCTCGCCTGCCCTTTGTGCACCTCGCTGGGTTCTACGTGCGCAACTGGGGCTCCCACCTCCCTCGACTCCGGTGTGGGATGAATGGTCGATCGTATCCGATTTTGGACCCTGACCGGCGTGCCAGCCTGCGAATGACGGCCCTTTTTACCCAGAAGGACGAACCTTAACCTCTGGTTCTCGCCTGACTTTTGTTCACCTCACTCGGCTCTACGCGTGCAGACGAAGCTCCCAACCCCGGCGCCTCCGGTCTCGGAGGAATCCTCAACCGTATCCGATTTTGGCCCTCAGCCGGCCCTGGGATGCTAGGACGCCTGCCCGCGAACGACAGCCCTTTTTGTCCAGGAGGGGCCTGACCCTCCGGCTCTCGCCTGTCCTTTGTGCGTCTCGCTCAGCTCTACGCGCGCAGATGGAGCTCCCGGCCCCGGCGCCTCCGGTCTTGGAGGAATGCTTGACCATATCCGATTTTGGACCCCGGCCGGTGCGCCGGACTGCAAACGACGGCCCTTTTTACCCAGAAGGAGGGGCCTGACCCTCTGGCTCTCGCCTGCCCTTTGTGCACATCGCTCGGCTCTACGTGCACAGACTGGGTTCGCGGGCCCGGCGCCTCCGGTCTGGGATGAATGCTCAACTGAATGGGATTTTGGCCCTTGGCCGGCCCCGGGACGCCAGGATGCCTGCCCGTGAACAATGGCCATTTTTGCTCAGAAGGGGGGGCCTGACCCTCTGGCTCTCACCTGCCCTTTGTGCGCCTCGCTCGGCTCTGTGCGCACAGACGGGGCTTCTGGACCCGGCGCCTCCGGTCTGGGAGGAATCCTCAACCGTATGCAATTAGAGCCCCCGGACGGTTGGCGCACTGGCCCGCTATTGATGGCACTTTTTGCCCAGAAGTAGGGGCCTGACCCTCCGACTCTCGCCTACCCTTTGTGCGCCTCGCTCAGCTCTACTCGCGCAACTGGGGCTCCCGGCCCCGGCGCCTCCAGTCAGGGAGGAATCCTCGACCGTATGCAATTATAGGCCCCGGGACGGCTGGCGCACCAGTCCGCGAACGACGGCCCGTTTTCCCCAAAGGAGGGACCTTACCATCCGACTCTCGCCTGCACTTTGTGCGCCTCGCTCGGCTCTACACACACAGCTGGGGATCCCGGCCACCTCGCCTCCGGTCTGGGAGGAATCCTCGACTGTATCCAATTAT
>NW_020923600.1:0-1960 GCF_003984885.1 Neopelma chrysocephalum
CTCTTTCCTTGCTGATCCGGAGCGTTTTGGTGGCGTTTTTCTGTGCTCCCTCGAGGCCAGACCGCGGGACTTGGGGACACGGAGCTTTTGCGAAGTGTCTCCAATCCCTGCGGCAGCTGCCCTTGAGGCCGCACTGCAGGACTCGCGTTTCGTAGGCGTTTCTTCTCTTTCAGGTGTCCTCGAGGCCAGACCGCGGGACTTGGTGACCCGGAGCTTCTGCGAGGAGTCTCCAGGCCCTGCGGCAGGTGCCCTCGAGGCCATTCTCTGGGGCTTGGTGCCCCAGAGCTTTTCCCTGGCGTCTCCAATCCCTGCAGCAGGTGCCCTTGAGGCCCGACTGTAGGATGGCAGGGAGACGCTTCAGCCTGTGCAGGTTTCTCAGGGGGGAGAAAAAGCAGGAAGGCCCTGGGACTGCCCCTGCACAGCAGCCTGAGGAGGTGGAGCAGCCCCAGCCCCTGCAGGAGGGTGAGTGGCAGAGCTGGGCCCCAGGGCTGGTGGCTGCAGTCGGCTTGGCCTCTTCCCATCCCATCCCATCCCATCCCATCCCATGCCCTGTGGACGTGGCCCGGAAAAGGGAGGGGGAAGGAGGGCCTGGGGCTGATCCCCCGGCAGCTCCATGCACTGGG
The DNA here is from genome assembly GCF_003984885.1 of Neopelma chrysocephalum. Taxonomy (NCBI): domain Eukaryota; kingdom Metazoa; phylum Chordata; class Aves; order Passeriformes; family Pipridae; genus Neopelma; species Neopelma chrysocephalum. The sequence continues at coordinate 624 of NW_020923600.1, forward strand.
CATCCCGGGGCTGGCCCTGCCTGTGGAGCGCAGGGCTGGGCCGTGTTCTCCGGCCTGTCCCGCAGCCCCTCAGCTCTGACCGCGCTCGCTGTTTGCCAGATCCAGGCCGGGACCGGACACAAGAACAGGACCGCGCCCGTGGCCGCTTCCGCAGGGCAGCACAGGTACCTGCAGCCACCACCTCCTGGGCTGGGCCTGCTGCCACTCGGAGCTCTCCATGGCACATCCCTGTCTTCCCTGCCCTTTGTTTTGCTGTAGGCCGTTCTGAAATTCGTGGGCATTCGGCGTCGGAAGACCAGGATCACACCGACCGAGGTCATGGCACAGCCTGACCCCACGCCGAGTGAGCTGACGGCCAAGGCTGACGGGGCAATGCCCCAGGGCGAGGCAGACACTGACATCCCAGCCGTTCAGCGCCTGCCCAATGCTCCTGCTCTGGACATTGCTGGGGAGAGAGTTGTCTCTGTGGAAGTAAGCAGCCTGTGGGTAGGGATTGGGTGGCCCCTCGAGCCAGGTCTGCTGGGCCCCCTCAGCCTTTGAGGCCAGCAGAGTGTGGTGGGAAGGGAAGCACTTCTCGGGGCCAACTGGGAAATTGCTCCCTCTGGCAGCTCCCCAACTCCCCCATGGCCCCTCCAGGCCAGACTGTGGGACTTGATGAGCCGGAGCGTTCCCAAAGCTGCTGTGTTGCAGGTGCCTTCAAGGCACTCGTGCAGGACTCGGGGAGCCAGAGCTTTTCCGTGCGGTCTCTCCTGCAGGAGGCCATGAAGCCAGAGAGAGACATGGAGCAGAGCCCCCCCCAGGGTGCCCAAGCTGGCCTGGCTGAAGGAGGGGGAGGAGGAAGGCCCTGGAGCTGCCCCATCCCAGCAGCCTGAGGAGGCAGAGCAGTCCCAGCCCCTGCAGGAGGGTGAGTGGCAGAGCTGGGCCCCAGGGCTGGTGGCTGCAGCCAGATGGGCCTCTGGCCATCCCATGCCCTGCGGACGTGGCCAAGGAAAGGGAGGGGGAAGGAGGGCCCGGGGCTGATCCCTGGCAGCTCCATGCACTGGGAATGCCGGGGCTGGCCCTGCCTGTGGAGCGCAGGGCTGGGTTGTGTTCTCCGGCCTGTCCCGCAGCCCCTCAGCTCTGACCGCGCTCGCTCTTTGCCAGATCCACGCCGGGACCGGACACAGGAGCAGGACCGCGCCCGTGGCCGCTTCCGCAGGGCAGCACAGGTACCTGCACCACGACCTCCTGGGCTGAGCCTGCTGAGGCTGGCACCGCCGTCAGAGCTCTCCAGGGCACATCCCTCTCTTTCTGCCTTTCTCCTGCAGATGGTTTGCCAATTCACCAGGTGCATTTGG
>NW_020923601.1:0-2466 GCF_003984885.1 Neopelma chrysocephalum
AAGATCGTTCCAGACCTGGGACAAGATAGGCCAGAGCAGTGCGGCTCAGCCAAACCCACCCTGGGCACCCACTGCCAGACCCAGGGGCACCAGGCCCAGGGTCACCAGGGTGCTTTGCGACTTACATGTGCCCAGACCAGCACAGCCATCACATTCCCAGCTGGTTATGGTGTCCCTCAGGCCAGAGCAGTGTCTGTGGGTGCCCTCGGTAGCACAGGAGGAGCACAGGAGCAGTTGCCAGGGCCTGGGGAAGCAAACGGGTTAATGGAGGTGAGGACAAAGTGTCCAAAGGATTATCTGGCTGAGCTCTTCTCCTGGGTCCCTCTACTTGAAGCCCTGCAGAGCCCTGGGAGGCAGCTTTGGCAACTTACCCCTCCTGCTCTGCCTCCTGCCTGCCTCCTGGACAAAGGCACTCACTGGCATCACAGCGCCTGTGTCTCTGTCTTAGCTCGGCGAATGCATCATTCTCCTCCCATGGTAGTTCTAGTCTGACGGGAGAAGGGAAAACTGATGAGCTCCCTCTGCCCCGGCATCGGGCAGGTGCAGGGTGTCCCTGCTCTTCCCCCTGTGCCATTTCCAGCTCCTGCAGGAGGCTGAACCCGGGACTCATGGAACAGTGCAGGGCCAGGACTGCTGGGGCAGGCCCTGGCACGGCACAGCACTTGCACCCCCTGTGTTGTGAGCCAGGCAGAAGGACACCAACCTCAAGGGCATTCGGATCCCCATGGTGAACATATCCATGAGAAATGTGTCATCATCTCTGCAGCGGGGGCACTGGAGGTATATAATACCAGCACACATAGCCTGTTCCTGCAGGAGAAACACAAGCAGCCAGAGTGAGGCCCTGGTGCTGCTGAGCCCCCTCTGTGCCCCCTGGGGTGAGGGAACCACTCCTACTTGGATGCAGTCCCTGTGGAACCAGGCAGTTTTGCAGGCTGGGCACACCAGGGTGTTGAAGGTCTTTCTGTCTTCCACAGGCTCCATGCAGATGAGGCATTCGGTGCCCGGCTCCGGAGTCGCCTCCACTGCCTGCTGTGGGCTGTGTGTGGGGCAGAAGCCCCTGGGGGAAAAAGGAGTGGGTGAGGTGAGAAGTGCTGGGCCCTTCCCTGGTGGTGGGTGGTGGAGGGGACAGGAGGTACCTGTACAGTTGCATGAACTGGGTGACACAGCCTCCCTCCTTGGCACAGGGCAGGTGGAACCTCAGGTTACAGTGTCTTTCACAGCAGGTGATGGTGGCCCCGCTCTGGCCACAGATGCAGCATCTCTGGAAAGAGCAGAGCAGCCCCATCAGCAGCAGCCTCACGGCCTCCTCCTTGTCCCAGAGCTGGTTGGAAGGGCTGGGCTTTCTTGCTTGGGGTCTGAGCAGAGCTCCAGCAAACCTCGCCTGGCCCAAATTTCCCTGCTCTTGTCAGGCTCTCACCTGCTGTGCCGCCCGGAAGACTGCATCTTGGATATCCCTTTCGTCAATATTCAAGATTTCTCCATGAACCAGGTGAGTAAAGTCGCTGGCAAAAAACTGCAGGAAAACGACACTCACTGATGAGGAGAGAGTGGCAGGGACTGCCTGTCGAAGGGAGTGGAGGGAGCCCACAGAGCAACTCACCAGGCAGAACTGGTGGACACAGAGCCCAAATACGAAACCTATTTCCCCGCAGATGTTTGGGTCAGCCTCTGATCGTCCACACAGCAGGCATTCTGGAGGGGAGAGAGACAATGGCCCCAGTCATGGCACCTGTGCTGCCTGCCCTGACAGCCCCTCTGCCAGGCTGTGGGAGGGGCACTTTGCTCTCACCTGGCTCCCTCTCTTCAGGGGCCTCCTCCTCCTCACTGTCTGACATGGTGTCTCTCAGCAGGGAGTCCCTGGCCTTGGAACACCAAGGTCTCCTCCAGGTGCTCCTATGCTGTCTGCACAAAAGAAGCGAGAGGCGTTTCCAACAGAGGGGCAGAGCCCGGGGGGCTAGGGCCCCCCTGCTGCCCCTGACTCCTGTCTCTGTGCGCCTTCTCCTCCTTTTGTCCAATCTACTGTAGTGTTCTCGAAATGCTCCTTTGCTGATTCTCAGAAGGGTGAGGTGGCTTTGGTTGCAGCCCAGGCCAAGAGCCCCAAGCTGTGAGGCTCTCCCTGGGCAGCACTGTCCCTCCTCTTCCTTCTCCTCTCGTGATCAGGAAATACTGACACTGGGCCCGAGCCCAGAGTCCGGTTTTGTGCCCTTGGCCCCACAGGTCACAGTGGCCACTGTGACATCAGCATCGTGTACCTGAAATACGGGCGGGGATGGCCCCAGCCCCCATCACCCATTGTGAGGCAGCCCCTTGGTAACCGAGATTCTGAGGTGGGTCCCATCAGTGTCACCTTGGACCCCAGAAAGGGGACAGAACAGCTCATGCTGCATGTCATCTCTAAGCCTGTGGAATAAAAGGAAGGGAAAATCATGCTTGACCAGTCTCCCAGCCTTCTGTGCTGGAGTG
>NW_020923602.1:0-3250 GCF_003984885.1 Neopelma chrysocephalum
GGTGAGGGGGGGGCACTGCCCCACAGACCCCCGGGGTGAGGGGGGGGACTGCCCCAGAGACCCCCAGGGTGAGAGGGGGCTGCCCCACAGAACCCTGTAGTGAGGGGGGGACTGCACCACAGACCCCTCTGGTAAGGAGGGGGGGCTGCCCCACAGACCCCTGTGGTGGTGGGGAAGGCCCCACAGACCCCTGTGGTGAGGAAGGGGGGGCTGCCCCACAGACCCCCGTGATAAGGGGGGATTTGCCCCCCGGTTCCCCCTTGAGCTCCCCAAGAGCCCTCTGTGCCCCCCAGGCCTTCGAGCTGGCGACGGGGGATTATCTGTTCGAGCCACACTCGGGGGAGGAGTACAGCAGGGACGAGGGTGAGGGGGGACGGGGGGGACAGGGGAGAGGGTGGGGGGACAAGGGGGGATAGGGGGGATGGGGTGGCAGGGGAGGGAGTGGGGGGAGAGCAGAGACGAGGGTGAGGGGGGACAGGGGGAGACGGGGGGACGGGGGGGGACAGGGTGGGACGGGGGGGACAGGGGGGACAGGGAGGGACAGGGGAGGGGGTGAGGGGACAGCAGACAGGTGAGGGGGGACGGGGGGAGATGGGGGGGACAGGGGGGATGGGGGGAGAGGGGGGGACAGCAGGGACGAGGGTGAGGGGGGACAGGGGGAGACAAGGGGGGACGGGGGAGAGGGTGGGGGGACAGCAGGGACAGGTGAGGGGGGACAGGGAGGATGGGGGGGACGGGGGGACAGGGGAGGGAGTGGAGGGACAGTAAGGACGAGGGTGAGAGGATGACGGGGGGGATGGAGGGACAGGTCAGGGGGGACAGGGGGTCAGGGGGGACAGGGGAGAGGGTGGGGGGACAGCAGGAACAGGTGAGGGGGTGGGAGGAGATGGGATGGAACAAGTGAGGCGGTGGGTGGGGCTAAAAGCGGTGGGCGTGGCCCAAAGGGGGCGTGTCCCCTGAGGTGCCCCTCCCTCCCACAAACCCCCCCAGACCACATCGCCCACGTGATCGAGCTGCTGGGGGACATCCCGCGCCACGTGGCCCTGGGGGGGAGATATTCCCGGGAATTCTTCAACCGCAGAGGTGGGCGGGGCCGGGGCTAAAGGGGTGGGAAGAGGTGGGACAGGGTGGGGGAGGGATAAAGGTGAGGTGTGGGCGGGGTTATGTAAATGAAGGGCTTTTTTGCCCAGGGGGCGTGGCCACAGAGAAAGGGGGCGTGGGAAGGGGGTCAGAAGGTTCATGGGTGTGGGTGCGAGGTGGGGGTGGGTCCTTCTATGACCCCGCCCATGAGTGAAGGAGGGGCTTTGTCCCACTTGACCAACCACCTGCGACTGGGCGTGTCCTCCCCAGCCCCGCCCCCCCCCAGTGTGACACACCTAGGGGTGTGTCTGTCCCTGACCCCGCCCACTAGGGATTAGGGGCGTGTCCTTGACTCCACCCCTTTCCATGGAGTGATGTCACATATGAGGACACGTCCCACCTGACCCCCACCTTCGAGTGGGCGTGTCCTCCCCTAACCCTGCCCCCCACTGGTGTGACACACCTGGGGGCGTGTCTATCCCGGACCCCGCCCACTGGTGGAGTGGGGGCGTGTCCTCCAACAACCCCACCCCTTTCCATGGAGCAATGCCACACATGAGGTCACGCCCCACCTATGAGTGGGCGTGTCCTCCCCTAACCCCACCCCCACCAGCTGTGACAGACCTGAGGGTGTGTCTATCCCTGACCCCACCCACTGGGGGAGTGGGGGCGTGTCCTCCAACGACCCCACCCCTTTGCATAGAGTGATGTCACACCTATGAGTGGGCGTGTCCTCTCCTAACCCCGCCCCACACTGGTGTGACACACCTGGGGGCGTGTCTATCCCTGACCCCGCCCCTTTGCACAGAGTGATGTCACACATCAGGGCACACCCCACCTATGAGTGGGCGTGTCCTCCCCTAACCCCACCCCTCCAAATATATGACCCACCTGGGGGGCGTGTCCATCCCTGACCCCGCCCACCGGAGAGTGCCACGCCCACTGTCCCACCCCCTTCTTCGTGTCTGTGGACACCCCCCCAACCCCCTGGTGATGTACGGGGGGTCTTCCCCCCATGGTGAAGGGGGGGGACCCTGACCCCTGCCGTGCCCCCTCCCCAGGTGAGCTGCGGCACATCCGGCACCTGCGGCCGTGGGGGCTGCGGGCGGTGCTGCAGGAGAAATACGAGTGGCCCCGGGGCCCCGCGGCCGCCTTCGCCCGCTTCCTGCGGCCCATGCTGGCCTTCGAGCCCGCCCGCAGGGCCACCGCACACCAGTGCCTGCAGCACCCCTGGCTGAGACCGTAACCCTCCCACCTGTACCCACCCAGCGCCCACGGCCCCAATAAAGGCATGCCCGGGACGGTTTCTGGTGGTCCTGGGGTGTTTATTGGGGTCCTGTGGCTGTGTCGGGGTCCTGGAAGGGGTTGTTGTGGTCCTGTGGGTGTGTTGGAATCCTGGGGTGTTTATGGGGGTCCTGTGGCTGTGTTGGAGCCCTGGGTGTTTATCGGGGTCCTGTGGTTGTGTTGGGGTCTGGGGGTGTTTGTTGTGGTCTTGGGGTGTTTACTGGGGTCCTGTGGGTGAAGGGGATTGTTGTGGTCCTGTGGGTGTGTCAGGGTCCTGGAGGGGGTTGTTGTGGTCCTGCGGTGTTTATTGGGGTCCTGTGACTGTGTTGGAGCCCTGGGGTGTTTATTGGGGTCCAGTGGGTGGTCAGAGCCTTGGAGAGATTTCTTGTGATCCTGGGGTGTTTACTGAGGTCCTGTGGGTGTGTCGGGGTCCTGGAAGGGGTTGTTGTGGTCCTGTGGCTGTGATGGAATCCTGGGATGTTTATTGGGGTCTTGTGGCTGTGTCAGGGTCCTGGAGGGGGTTGTTGTGGTCCTGTGGGTGTGTTGGAATCCTGGAGTGTTTATGGGGGTCCTGTGGCTGTGTTGGGATCTGGGGGTGTTTGTTGTGGTCCTGGGATGTTTATTGGGGTTTTGTGGGTGTGTCGGTGTCCTGCAAAAGTTTGTTGGAGTCCTGGGGTGATTACTGGGGTCCTGTGGGTGTGTCAGGGTCTTGGAAAGGTTTGTTGTGGTCCTGGGGTGTTTACTGGGGTCCTGTGGCGGTGTTGGGGTCCTGGAAGGGGTTGTTGTGGTCCTGGGATGTTTACTGGGGTCCTGTGGTTGTGTTGGAGTCCTGGGGTGTTTATTGGGGTCCTGTGGGTGTGTCGGGGCCATGGAGGGGTTTGTTGTG
>NW_020923603.1:0-3454 GCF_003984885.1 Neopelma chrysocephalum
TTGCCCTCAAGGTGGTCCCAGTTGCTCCCAGCCCCTCCCCCAGGATGATTCCTTTCACTCTCAGGGACTCCCAATCTGAGTCCAGTATGCCCCCAGTCACTCTCAGTCACTTCCTGGAGGATGCCATTTGCCCCCTGCATGGTCCCAGTTGCTCCCAGTATGATCCCAGTATGAATCCAGTCACCCCTAGTATGATCCCAGTAACTTCCAGACACTTCCAGTATGAAGCCGGTCTGATCCCACTCATCCCCAGTATGGCTGCAGTCTCTCCCACACACTCCCAGTACTATTGCAGTCACTCCCAGTATGATCCCAGTATGACCCCAGCAGGGGCCCAGCTGCTCCCAGTAGGATCCCAGTTGCCCCCAGCATGGTTCCAGTTGCTCCCAGTCATCCCTCCTATGGTTCCAGTCACTCCCAGCCACTCCCTGTATATCCCAGTTGCCTCTAACGTGCTGCCAGGTGCTCCCAGTATGATCCCTGTTGCCCCAGTTCTGGTCCCACTGGATCCAGTCCAGGTCTCGGAGTATCCCGGTGTCCCCCCTGCCCCCCCACACCGGTGTCACCCCCTTTTCTCTTCCCACAGAGCTCCTGAGCCGCCGGAGGTCGCAGCCTATCCCCGGGGCCTCAGGCCCAGCCTGGACCCCCCCCGTCCCTGCGAGGATTTTGGGGGGTCGTGTGTCCCCCCCCCCGCTGTCACTCTGCCTCCGCCCGGCTGCTCCCAGTGATCCCAGTAAAGCTTCCCAGTTCGCCCCAGTCCTGGTTATTGGGGGACAGTGGTGGAGGGGCTTGGAGGGACCCCAAGGGGTGTAGGCGAATTTGGGGGGGGCAGAACCGGCCCCAGGATGGATCGGGAATGGGGACCCCCCTTTGTTCCCCCCGTGTCAACTCGCTCTGGGAGGGTCTTGGTGGGGCACCTGCCCCTTAAAATGCACCCAGCTCACCCTAAAAGGTGCTGGGACCCCCCTAAATCTCCCCACAGGCCCTGGAGAACCCCCCAAACATACTCAGAGCCCACCCAGGACGCCACCTAACCCCTTTTTTTGGGGTGGTGGGACCCCAAACTGAGTTGGAGGAAGCTGGGGATTGGGGAAATGATGTGGAAGACGTGAGAGGAGGGAAAAATGGGGGTTGGGACCCCCAGAGTAATCTGGGGGTGGGGTGGGGATTGAGGGGACTATGGAAAAGTGGAAGGAACAGGGAGAAGGGTGGAAAAGGGAGGGTGGTCTGGTGGGTCAGATGGTCCTATGAGGGTCTTTGGGCACAGGGGGGCTGGGAAAGGGGAGTGGCCCCCCTGAGCTCCCAACTTCCTGTGGGGTGCTGGGGGCTGCTGGATCCAATCTCAGCCTTGGATTATGCCAACACTTTCAGTTTAGAGGAATTAGAGAGGTGTGACTGAAACACTTTTGTCCCCCAGCTTTTAATGATGGCAAATCAGATCTATTGATAGAAAGGAATTGTTTAGGGATACAAATGATCAGACAAAAGTCTTCATCAGAATTATTTACTGCACAATACAAACACTAAAACTACCAGGAGTACAGGATAAGATGGGACAGTGCTCTACACTAAAGCAATTGTTGAAGCAATTCTACTCAAGCTGGCACAAAAGCAGTAATTGTTAATTAGAGATGGATGGAACTCCCCCAGACCAACGCTCGTGGGGAGATCTCTGCTCTCAACCTCCAGCAGTGACCTTGGGGGGTCCCCAGCCAGGGCAGGAATATCCACACACACACCCAGAACCTGCCCCTGGGAAAGGGGACTGGCCCTTTCTGGTAGAAACCTCAGTCCGCTCAAGCGCAAAGGGCCGCTATGACACCCCCCCGCAAAGGGACAAGACAACTGGGGAAGGAAAGAGGGGCTTGGCTAACAGAGATCAAAGATTTCATGAGGTAAAACCAGGTTCAGTTCAGGCTGAGGGTGCTGCGGCACCGCCTGTGCAAACATTCCTGACGGGAGCGCGGCGGGCGGGCGGGCGGAGGGCGCGGCCGCGCCCTGATTGGCTGCGGCGAGGTCAGTAAAGGCGTTGCGCGTGCAGAGCGCCGTGTTGGCTTCCGGGAAGCCAAGATGGCGGAAGGTACGGCTGAGCTGTGAGAGGTGGCGGGGCCTGTGGGAGAGCGGGGCTCTGGGGATCCCCTCGGGGGCTGCGGGGAGCGCGGCTGTGGGTGGAAAGGCTGGAGGGCTCGGGCGGGTTTAGCCGAGGGGTTCGGGGGTTCCCGAGGGTCAGAGCGCAGGCCTGGAACCAGCGGGGGGGGCCGAGGGGGGGCTTTGCCAACGCCCTGGCTGCACCGCGCAGGCGCGCCGGCGGAGTACTCAAGAGGGAACTGCAACTCCCATGAGGCTCTGCGCGATCCGCCATTACTTTTCCCGCCACAGCGCCCTTACCTACTGGGCGAACCGACCCCAGGGAAAGGGGATCCCAATGCCCGCCCCGAACCCCAGAGACCCCCAACACTCAGCACACAGAGACCCCACAGGGAGGGAGGCGCGGGGGATCCCCTAAATCCCAGCAGTGGGGTTCAGGGGATCTCCCAGCCCACAGGGGAAGGGTCCTGGGGGTGCCCCCCAAAGTGCGGGGGGGAGATGTAGCAGATCCGAGTAAGGGAATCCCAGTGCCCCCAGTATAGCCCAGTGACCTCCCAGTGACCAGCCAGTGTGTCCCAGTGACCTCCCACTGCCCCCCAGTATGGCCCAGTAACCTGCCAGTATCTCCCTGTGTGTCCTGGTGTGCTGGTTTAAAAGTTAACCAGCAAGGCAAAATGAACTCAATTCAAAAGAGAGATTTATAAGTCAGAATAACAATTTATTAAAATAATGCAATAAGTACAAGTATACAGACAGACAATTGGTTCTAACCCACAAAACCCAAATGTACAAACCCAGCACCCTGGGGTATGAACAAAAGTGGTGTACCTTGGCCCACCCCCCGAGTCCAAAGCAAAGGGAGAGGGGATAAAACCTGCTGGTGGGAGAGCTGCTGCAGTCTGGTCAGAAGTGATGATTGCAGTCCAGTCGAGGGTGGTGGTCTCAGTCTAGTTGAAGGCAGTGGTCTGGAGTCTTCCTCTGGATCCCACGAGAGAGCCGCAAGGCTCTGAAACTCCCAGTTATATACTCTCCAGTTCAGGCGGGAGTGCTCAGTCCCTCCCTCAGAGTAGGGAATTCCATAAAAGGGCATGTGGATGCTCAGTCCCTCTTATCAGAGCGGGGAATTCCATATAAGGATATCAGAGCGGGGAATTCCATAAAAGGGTACAGGAACATCTTCCCACCTTGCAGGCCTCTACTGACAGCAGTTCCCGGGAAATGGCATGGAGGCTATAGAATACACAGTTCTGGGTTACACCCATCCAGGGATGAATTGGTCCCAGCCGTTCTAACCAGGACACCTGGTAATCCCCCAGTAACTCCCCAGTCCCTCCCAGTGCCCTCCCAGCATCCCTCAGCAACCCCC
>NW_020923604.1:0-3651 GCF_003984885.1 Neopelma chrysocephalum
GGGGCTTTTCCAGGGCTTCTCCAGGGGATTTTCCAGGATTTTTTAGGCTTTTCCGGGGGATTTTCGGGGGGTTTTCCAGGATTTTTTTAGGGCTTCTCCGGGGGCTTTTTGGGGGCTTTTCCAGGATTTTTTCCAGGGCTTTTCCAGGGGTTTCTCCGGCGCTTTTCCAGCAGCGCCGGTAGATCCCAAACCCTTCCCGGTGTCCCCGCATCCAAACCCTTTCCCTGCCGGATTCCCAGCGCCGGGAGCCTGGAAAACGCTGTTCCCGAGCCCTTTTCCCGGCGGGAATGTGGAATCCTGCCGGAGGTTGGACCAGAGGATGCTCGGGAGCGCCTGGAAAAGCTCCCGGCATCCGGAATAGGTCGATTTTTGGGATTTCCAGGCGGGCGGCGAAGGAATTTTTTGGGGGATTTTAAGCGAGAACTTCCTGCCGAACCGGAAAACTTTCCCTGAGCCGGGAAGGGCTTTTATTCCCGGATATTTGCATGGAAAAAAACCTGGATCCAAGGAATCTCCTTACCTGGAGCCGGGAGGGGACCCCGATCCCCCCATTCCTACCGCCGGGATTCCGGGATCGGGAGGCGGCGCTCCGGGATCGGGAGAGGAGCGGGATCGGGAGAGGAGCGGGATCGGGAAAGGATTGGGATCGGGAGAGGATTGGGACCGGGAGAGGAATGGGATGGGGAGAGGAGAGAGATCGGGAGAGGACTGGAATCGGGAGAGGAGCAGGATCGGGAGAGGATCGGGATCGGGAGAAGACTGGGATCGGGAGACGATTGGGATCGGGAGACGATTGGGATCGGGAGAGGACCGGGATCGGGAGAGGAATGGGAGCGGGAGAGGACTGAGATCGGGAGAAGACTGGGATCGGGAGAGGATTGGGATCGGGATCGGGAGAGGACCGGGATGGGGAGGGGTTTGGGATCGGGAGAGGACCGGGATCGGGAGAAGACTGGGATCAGGAGGGGACTGGGATCGGGATGTGGCGCTTCGGGATCGGACCGGGATCGGGAGAGGACTGGGATCGGGAGAGGACTGGGATGGGGAGAGGTTTGGGATCGGGAGAGGACCGGGATCGGGAGAGGACCGGGATCGGGAAAGGACCGGGATTGGGAAAGGATTGGGATCGGGAAAGGATTGGGACCTGGAGATGAATGGGATGGGGAGAGGATTGGGATCGGGAGAGAACTGGGATCGGGAGAGGACCGGGATCGGGAGAGGACCGGGATCGGGAGAGGACCGGGATCGGACCGGGATCGGGAAAGGACCGGGATCGGGAGAGGATTGGGATCGGGAGAGGACCGGGATGGGCTCCGGCTCCCGGCGGGTGGTGACGCCGGGATTGGGGGAGGAGGAAAAACCTTGGGAAGGAGGGAGGATGCGGAGGGAGGAGGGGGGAGGGAGGGAGCGGGAAACATTCCCGAGGGTCGGGAAAAAACGGCTGGAATTTTAAAGGGAGTTTTGGTCTCTTCCCTAAAATAAACGGGAATGGGGGGAGAGGGATCTGGGGGTGAGGGGGAGGAGGGAGAGGGAAAAGCGGGAGCAGGGAAATGGGGATTTGTGGGATTTGTTCCTTGGGATATTTTGGGGGATCCCAGGGAACATCCCAGGGAATATCCCAAAGCTCCAGGATCTTTTCCCGGGATTTTTTCCTTGGAATATTGCAGGGAACATCCCAGGGAACATCTCAAAGCTCCAGGATCTTATCCCAGGATTTATTCCTTGGAATATTGCAGGGAAATCCCAGGGAACATCCCAGGGCACATCCCAAAGCTCCAGGATCTTATCCCAGGATTTATTCCTTGGAATATTGCAGGGGATCCCAGGGAACATCCCAGGAACCATCCCAGGGAACATCCCAAGGCTCCAGGATCTTGCCCCAGGATTTATTCCTTGGGATATTGCAGAGGATCCCAGGGAACATCCCGAAGCTCCAGGATCTTGTCCCAGGATTTGTTCCTTGGGATATTTTGGGTGATCCCAGGGAACATCCCAGGGAACATCCCAAAGCTCCAGGATCCTTTCCCCGGATTTGTTCCTTGGGATATTGCAGGGAAATCACAGGGAGCATCCCAGGGAACATCCCAAAACTTCAGGATCTTGTCCCAGGGTTTATTCCTTGGAATATTTCAGGGGATCCCAGGGCACATCCCAGGGAACATCCCAAGGCATATCCCAAAGCTCCAGGATCTTATCTCAGGATTTATTCCTTGGGATATTTTGGGGGACATCCCAGGGCACATCCCAAGGCTCCAGGATCTTGTCCCAGGATTTATTCCCTGGAATATTGCAGGGAAATCCCAGGGAACATCCCAGGGCACATCCCAAAGCTCCAGGATCTTATCCCAGGATTTATTCCTTGGAATATTGCAGGGGATCCCAGGGAACATCCCAGGAACCATCCCAGGGCACATCCCAAGGCTCCAGGATCTTGTCCCAGGATTTATTCCCTGGAATATTGCAGGGAAATCCCAGGGATCATCCCAGGGCACATCCCAAGGCTCCAGGATCTTGTCCCAGGATTTATTCCCTGGAATATTGCAGGGAAATCCCAGGGAACATCCCAGGGAACATCCCAAAACTTCAGGATCTTATCCCAGGATTTGTTCCTTGGGATATTTTGGGGGATCCCAGGGCACATCCCAGGGAACATCCCAGGGAACATCCCAAAACTGCAGGATCTTTTCCCAGAATTTCTTCCTTGGGATATTTTGGGGCATCCCAGGGAACATCCCAGGGAACATCCCAGGGAACATCCCAAAGCTCCAGGATCTTGTCCCAGGATTTGTTGTTCCCTGGGATATTTTGGGGATCCCAGGGAACATCCCAGGGAACATCCCAAAGCTCCAGGATTTGTTCCTTGGAATATTTCAGGGGATCCCAGGGAACATCCCAAGGCACATCCCAGGAACATCCCAGGGATCATCCCAAGGCTCCAGGATCTTATCCCAGGATTTATTCCTTGGGATTTTTTGGGGAATCCCAGGGAACATCCCAGGGAACATCCCAGGGCACATCCCAAAGCTCCAGGATTTATTCCTTGGAATATTGCAGGGGATCCCAGGGAACATCCTAGGGCACATCCCAAGGCACATCCCAAAGCTCCAGGATCTTGTCCCAGGATTTGTTGTTCCCTGGGATATTTGGGGGGATCCCAGGGAACATCCCAAAGCTCCAGGATCTTTTCCCAGGATTTATTCCTTGGAATATTGCAGAGGATCCCAGGAACCATCCCAGGGAACATCCCAAGGCTCCAGGATCTTTTCCCAGGATTTATTCCTTGGAATATTGCAGAGGATCCCAGGAACCATCCCAGAGAACATCCCAAGGCTCCAGGATCTTGTCCCAGGATTTGTTCTTTGGAATATTGCAGGGAATCCCAGGGAACATCCCAAGGCTCCAGGATCTTGTCCCAGGATTTTTTCCCTGGAATATTTGGAAGGATTCCAGGGAACATCCCAGGGAACATCCCAGGGAACATCTCAGGGATCATCCCAAAGCTCCAGGATCTTGTCCCAGGATTTGTTCCTTGGGATATTTGATGGGGATCCCAGGGAACATCCCAGGGAACATCCCAGAGCTCCAGGATCTTGTTCCAGGATTTGTTCCTTGGAATATTCCAGGGGGATCTCAGGAAACATCCCAGGGAAC
>NW_020923604.1:3661-5487 GCF_003984885.1 Neopelma chrysocephalum
CAGGAATATTTTGGGAATGGAGAGGGGGTTTTCCCACTGGGAGACACTGGTGGGATGAGGACAGGGATGGGAACAGGGATCCCGTTCCCAAGGCCTGAATCCCGTTCCCAAAGCCTGGCTCCTCTTCCCAGGGCCTGGATCCCGTTCCCAAGGCCTGGATCCTGTTCCCAAGGCCTGGATCCTGTTCCCAAGGCCTGGATCCCGTTCCCAAGGCCTGGATCCTGTTCCCAAGGCCTGGATCCTGTTCCCAAGGCCCGAATCCCATTCCCTCCATTTTGGAGGAGGCTATTCCACCTCCCGGCTCATCCCTGCTCCTTTTCCCTACGGATTCAGACACAGATCCGGGACCGGCACAGCTCAAACCTCTTTATTGGAGGGATTGGGGGAATTCCCGGCGGGAATTCCACCTTTTCCCACCGGGATACGCGTGGAGAGCAGGGTGTCCCCCGCTGGTTTTCTGGGAGAATTCCAGGCTTCCCAGGAGAATTCCAGGTTTATGGACACGCAAGGATCCTCTGGGGGGGGGGGGGGGTTGAAGCTGCTGGGATGGAGCTGGGCTCCAAAATCCTGGGATTTGTTGGGAAGACGTCTCAAATCCCTGGATCCCCCAGATCCCTTCCCCCCCAAATCCCTTGACCACCCCAAATCCCAGGACTTGCCTCCTCCAGATCCCAGGTTCCCCCAAATCCCTTGACCCCCCCAAATCCCAGGATCCCCCAAATCCCAGGTTCCCCCAAATCCCTGGACCCCCCAAATCCCAGGATCCCCCAAATCCCGGGATCCCCCAAATCCCTGGACCCCCCAAATCCCTTGCCTGCCCCAATCCCAGGACCCCCCAAATCCTTGGCTCCCTCAAATCCCAGGACCCCCCAAATCCCTGGACCCCCCAGATCCCAGGATCCCCCATATCCCAGGATCCCCCAAATCCCAGAAGCTCCCAAATCCTTGCCCCTTCCCCAATCCCAGGATCCCCCAAATCCCTTGACCCCCACCAATCCCAGGATCACCCAAATCCCAGGACCCCCCAAATCCATGGACCCCCAAATCCCAGAAGCTCCCAAATCCCTTGACCCCCCCAAATCCCAGGATCCCCCAAATCTCTTGACTGCTGCAATCCTAGGATCCCCCAAATCCCTGGATCCCCCAAATCCCTTGACCTCCCAAATCCATGGATCCCCCAAATCCCTGGATCCCCTAAATCCCAGGACCCCCCCTAATCCCAGGATCCCCCTAATCCCAGGATCCCCCAAATCCCTGCTCCCCCCTCCGATCCCAGGATCCCCAAATCCCTGGATCCCCCAAATCCCGCTGTCTCCTACCTTGAGCAGATCCCATCCCATCCCATCCCATCCTAGCGCTTCGTGTCCTCGGGGTCGCTCCGGAGGCTCCGGCTCAGCTCCAGGTGGATCCTTTGGGAATTCTCCTCTGGGTTCTGGAGGTTCCGGCTCAGCTCCAGGTGGATCCTTTGGGAATTGTCCCTCTGGTTCCAGAGGTTCCGGCTCAGCTCCAGGTGGATTCTTTGGGAATTCTCCTCCAGGTTCCGGGCCAGGCGTCCCGTCAGGAGCAGCACGTGGGACACCACCCGCACCCCCTGACGGAGCCTGGGAATGACGGGAGACAATTCCAGCCGGGAATGCCGCTCCAGGGCATCCACAGGCTGGGATTTGGGGGGATCCAGGGAGCTGGGGAGGTCCTAGGAATTGGGGGATCCTGGGATTTGGGGGATTCTGGGATTTGGGGCATCCTGGGATTTGGGGGAGTCCAGGGATCTGGAGGGTCCAGGGATTTGGGGGATCCTGGGATTTGGGGGATCCTGGGATTTGGGG
>NW_020923604.1:5497-5687 GCF_003984885.1 Neopelma chrysocephalum
CAGGGATTTGGGGGATCCTGGGATTTGGGGGATCCTGGGATTTGGGGGTGTCAAGGGATCCTGGGATTTGGGGGTGAAGGGATTTGAGATCTCCATCCCCTTCCCATGGCTGTTATTCCTCCCTTTCCACTCCCAAATCCCAACTGTCCCCCGGGAGCCCCCATGGAATCCTTGGGAACATCCCCAGGTG
>NW_020923604.1:5697-6084 GCF_003984885.1 Neopelma chrysocephalum
GGGGGAATTTTCCTGCACTCCCCAAGTTTGGAAGAGTAAAATTCCCTCTGAAACTCCCTCATTTTTCCATCCTGGGATTTGAGATTTGGGATTTGAGATTTGGGATCTGGGATTGGATGATCCACAGGGAATTGGGGGAATTTTCCTGCACTTCCCCAAGTTTGAAAGAGCAAAATTCCCCCCCAAAATCCCTCATTTTCTCATCTTGGGTGCCGGGATTTGGGATTTAGGGGGGTCATATCCCGCTCTTCCCACCCTATGGATGATCCACAGGGAATGGGGGGAATTTTCCTGCACTCCCCGAGTTTGGAAGAGCAAAATTCCCTCTGAAATTCCCTCCTTTTTCCATCCTGGGATTTGGGATTTGGGATTTGGGATTGGATGATC
>NW_020923605.1:0-3020 GCF_003984885.1 Neopelma chrysocephalum
TTCCCAGGAAAACCCCAAATCCTCCCCTTTCTCCCCCCAGAACACCCACCAGCCCCCCAAGGCCAAGGAGGACGGGGCCCGGAAGGTGCTGCTGACCCCCAAGCAGGAGCCCCTGGAGACCCCCGTGTCCAAGGTTTCCGAGGAATCCTCGTCGTCCTCGGAGGAGGACGAGCCCCCGAGTTCCCCGGAGCTGCGCAAGGCCAAGAGGAGCCGATTCCAAAGAAAATCGGGATCCAAATCCAAGGGCAGCGGTTGGACCTGCGGCGTCTGTCACTCCTGGTTCCCCGAGCGCGACGAGTACGTGGCACACATGAAGAAGGAGCACGGGAAGGTGAGATGGGAATTCCTGGGAATTCCTGGGAATTCCAACCCCCCCCCCCCCGGGAATGTGGGGGTGGGGAGCTTCGGGTGGGGTGTGGGGTGTCCTGGGATTCCTTTGGATGGGATTCCTTTGGATGGGATTCCACTTGTTCTGGGGTTCCCTTGGATGGGATTCCTTTGGTTGGGGTTCCCTTGGATGGGATTCCACCTGTCCTGGGATTCCCTTGGATGGGATTTCCTTTGGATGGGATTCCACCCATTCTGGGGTTCCCTTGGATGGGATTCCACCTGTCCTGGGGTTCCTTTGGATGGGATTCCCTTGGATGGGATTCCCTTGGATGGAATTCCTTTGGATGAGATTCCTTTTTATGGGATTCCCTTGGATGGGATTCCACCTGTCCTGGGATTCCCTTGGATGGGATTCCCTTGGATGGGATTCTACCCATCCTGGGACCTCCAGGATCCATCCTGGAAAACCTGCAGGTCTCGGCTCCTCCAGCCAGAGACACATTGGGAAACATCCTCCCCTCCCAGCCCATCCCATTCCAAAGGGAAATGTCCTCTTCATCCCATCCCATCCCATCCCATCCCATCCCATCCCATCCCATCCCATCCCATCCCATCCCATCCCATCCCATCCCATCCCATTATCCCATTCCAAAGGGAAATGTCCTCTTCATCCCTTTGGATGAGATTCCACCCCCCCGGGGTTGAGCTTGGAGGATCCCGAGTTGCTCCCGATCCCTGTGGTCACCCCTGGGATGTGCAGGGAGCGGGAATCCGAGTCCCCCCCACCCTCTGGATCGGGATCCGTCCCCCTTCCCCTAATCCCGGATTTAGGGATCCCTTTGTTGCCCCCCCAGTCGGTGAAGAAGTTCCCGTGTCACCTCTGTGAACGTTCCTTCTGCTCGGCCCCGAGTCTGCGGCGCCACGTCCGCGTCAACCACGAGGGCATCAAACGGGTCTATCCCTGCAGGTACCCACGGATCCTTCCCGGGAAAACCCCCAGGGGGGGATGGAAAACCCTTGGGGGGGATGGAAAAACCCTCGGGGGGAATGGAAAACCCCTGGGGGGATGGAAAAACCCCGGGGGGGCTGGAAAAACCCCGGGGGGGCTGGAAAACCCTCAGGGGGGATGGGGAGGGGATCAGGGAGGGGACATTTGGGATCAGGGAGGGGACACTTGGGATCAGGATGGGACACCTGGGATCAGGGATGGGACATTCGGGATCAGGATGGGACACCTGGGATCAGGGGTGGGACATTTGGGATCAGGGATGGGACATTTGGGATCAGGGATGGGACATTTGGGATCAGGGAGGGGACACTTGGGATCCTTCTCCTCCAGGGTTGTTTTAGGAGGAGGGGGGGCTGGGAAAAAAAAAAAAAAAACCGGGGGGCTGGGAAACCCTCAGGGGGGAGGGAAAAACCCCGGGGGGGATGGAAAACCCCTGGGGGGGGAAGGAAAACCCCCAGGGGGGAGGTCGGATCCAGGGAGGGGGAGAAGGGTGGGGAGGTGAAGCCGCGGGAGAACGGACACGGAGCGTGTCCGGGGAGGATCCGGGTTCTGGTTTTGGGATTTGGGATTGGGATGTTGGAGCAGAATTCCCAGGGGAACCAGCAGGGCTTGGGAGCTTCCCGAGGTCCCTTCCCACCCCCAGGTACTGCACGGAGGGCAAAAGGACCTTCAGCAGCCGCCTGATCCTGGAGAAGCACATCCAGGTCCGGCACGGGATCAAGGTGACGGATCAGATGAAGAGCCAGGAGGTCGTGATCGCCCGGATCGGGAGCGGCCCCGCCCAGGTACGGGGGATCCAAGGGATTCCTGGAGGGATCCAGGGATGGGATTCCAGGATGGGATTCCTGGATGGATTCCTGGATGGGATTCCTGGATGGATCCTTGGATGGGATTCCTGGATGGATCCCTGGATGGGATCCCAGCTGTTCTGGGACTCCCTTGGGTGGGATTCCTGGATGGATCCCTGGATGGGATCCCACCTGTTCTGGGACCCCCTTGGGATGGGATTCCTGGATGGATCCCTGGATGGCACTCCACCTGTTCTGGGACCCCCCTTGGGTGGGATTTCTGGATGAATCCCTGGATGGGATTCCAGCTGTTCTGGGACCCCCCTTGGATGGGATTCCTGGATGGATCCCGGAATGGGATCCCCCCTTTTCTGGGCCCCCCTTGGCTGTGATCCCACCGCTCCCGGTGCCCCCCCAGCCCTCGATCCCAGCGAATCCTTTGGGTCGGATCCCGCTGCCGTTCGCTTCCTTCCCATCCCAATTCAACCCCTCCCCGTCCTTCCCGCAGCTCCCGGGCCGGAAGAGGAAACTCTCCTCGGATGATTCCTGCAGCGAGGAGCCCGACAGCACCACCCCCCCCTCCAAAACCCCCCGTGGGGAGCGCAAAGCCCCCCTGAGGTGCCGCAAGTGCGGGTACCTGGCCAGCAGCGCCTCCGACTTCCAGGAGCACATCCCGAGGCACCGGACCGACGGCAGCTCCCACCAGTGCCGGGAATGCGGCCTCTGCTTCACCTCCCAGGTGTCCCTCAACCGCCACCGCTTCATCACACACAAGAAGAAGAAGGGATCCCCGGGGGATCATCCCGGGGAGGATCATCCCGGGAGGGATCATCCCGGGAAGGATCGTCCCGGCAGCCCCCGGGAAGGGGGATCGCAGAGCGACGGGAGGTTGG
>NW_020923606.1:0-2626 GCF_003984885.1 Neopelma chrysocephalum
TGGCACCAGGACACACAGGTGTGTCACAGCCCCTGAGGACAGGGACAGGACCCATCTCAGCCCCCATCCCAAAACCCATCACAGCTCCCAGCCCCCATTCCCTCTCCCAGCCCCGTCCTACCCCCATGGGGGATGACCCCCCGTGACCCCTCCGACGCCCCCCCATACCCGGGGTTGGCCGAGGCCGATGGTGACGTCCCAGGTGCCGTCGGTGGCCGTGGCCAGGCTGTACCGGCAGGTCCCGGCGAAGCCGAAGTGCCGCCCGTCGAAGGTGCGGAACCGCGTCCCGGCCCAGGCCTGGCACGTGGCCGGGGGGCTGCGGTGGCGCGGGGACCCCCCGTCCCCACCCAGGGGCAGGCGGGTGCAGGGCAGGCAGGGCCCCGTGTCCCTGGTGTCCCCGGTGTCCCCACGGTGCCAGCTGTGCCCCCAGGGCTGCCGGCAGCACTCGGAGCGGCTCATGGCGCTGCTGTTGTGGCCACCGGGGCCATCCTGGCACTGCCACGTGCCGAAACAGCGGCCCAGGGAGCCCGGGCCTGCGGGATGGGGTGGCATTGGGTGGCACTGGGTGACATGGGTGGGATGGTACCCATCCCAGTTCCCATCCCAGCACCTGTCCTGGATTCTCAGCACCCATCCTGGATCCCATCCCAGCAGCTGTCCCAATTCCCAGCACCCATCCCAGCACCAGTCCCAGCTCCCAGAACACATCCTAGATCCCATCCTGGATCCCATTCCTGCTTCCATTACCCATCTGAGCTCCCATCCTGGCACCTACCACCGCTCCCAGCACCCATGCCAGCACCTGGTGGGAACGGCACAGTGGGAATGGCACCCATCCCAGCGCCCATCCCAGCTCCTGTCACACATCCCAGCGCCCTGTGGGAATGGCGCAGTGGCAATGGCACCCTGGGGACATCCATGGGTGCCACCCCCGCGTCCCCATACCCTCGGTGCAGCGGGGGCCGCTCCAGCCGGGACAGCAGCCGCGCTCCGTGTGGCTCCGGACCACCGGCCGTGTCTCCGGGGGGCTGCGGGGGGACCCCAGTGTCACCCGGTGCCACCTCAGTGCCACCCAGGGTCACGCCATGCCCTGTCTCCCCGGGCTCACCGGTAGATGTAGCAGAGGGGGGGGTCAGTGCCGGTGTCCCCGGGTGGGTCCCCGGTGCCCCAAGGGATGTCACTGTCCCCAAGGGGGTCAGTGCCAGTGTCCCCGAGGGTGTCGGTGCCGGTGTCCCCAGGGGGGTTGGTTTTGGTGTCCCCTGGGCGGTCCCTGCGTCCCTGGCGCGTGCGGTCCCGGTCCAGCCGCCACCCGGCCAGGCTGTACTGGTACAAACTGGGACACGGCACCGCGGCCTCGCGCCGCGGCGTCACCTCCTCCTGCTCCGTCACCTGCACCGTCCGCTCACACCAGCGCCTGCCGGGCACCCGCCACATCCAGCCGGGATCCAGCCGGGACCCAGCACCCATCCTGGCACCCATCCCAGATCCATCTCAGCACCCATTCCAGATCCCTCCCAGCACCCATCCCAGATCCATCCCAGCACCCATCCCAGATCCATCCCGGCACCCATCCCAGACCCATCCCGGCACCCATCCCAGACCCATCCCAGCACCCATCTGGCACTCACCACCCCTATCCCCACTCCTGGCACCCACCCCAGCTCCCAGCCTGCACCTAAGCACCCATCCCGGGATCCATCCAGAACCCATCCCTGCTCCCAGCACCCATCCCAACTCCTGACACGCATCCTGGCTCCCAGCTCCCATCCTGGGATCCATCCCATCCCACAGCACCCATCCCACCCCCCATTCCCAGCTCCCAACCCACATTCCCAGTTCTTGTCACTCAGACCCAGTTCCCACCTCCCATTCCCAGTTCCCTTTCCCACCTCCCACACCCGTTCCCGGTTCCCACTCCCATTCCCAGTTCCCACCTCCCATTCCCAGTTCCCTTTCCCACCTCCCACACCCGTTCCCGGTTTCCACTCCCATTCCCAGTTCCTCACCCAGTGGCTGCCCCCACCACCGTCACCCACAGCACGGTGACAGCCACAACCGCCCTGGCCACGCCCGGACAGGTCACTCCAGCCATGCCAGATCCCGTTTTTCCTGGAAAAGTGGAATCCAGGTGACTCCACTGTCACAATCCCAGGGCCACCCCTGCGGCTGGGACCCCCCAGCCACAGGAACGTTCCCAGTGTCCCCCACCCCGATGTCACTCACCGGCCCCAGCTCCGGCACTGCCCAGAGGCTCTGGAATTTATGGAAAGTCCCCAAAAGTGCCACCAGCTGAGGAGCCACTGATTGGGCCCAGCTGGCGGCTGGGGGGGGGAACACGGTGACATCAGGGTGACATCTCCCTGTTTCCTGGGAGAAGGTCATGGCACGGGACAGCCAGGATCCGGCACGGGGCGGGGGGACACGGATGTGGTGGGACTGCGGGTCCTGGTCACACTCGGCCCCTTTTGTTCCCATGTCCCTGTCCTGTGCCCCCCTGTGCCCCCCTGTGTCCCCATGTCCCCGTCCTGTGCCTTCCAATGTCCCCGTCCTTGTCCCCCTGTTTCCCCCCCCCATGTCCTCCTGTGTCCCCTCATGTCTGTGTCTCATGTCCCCTCCATGTCCCCCC
>NW_020923607.1:0-1208 GCF_003984885.1 Neopelma chrysocephalum
AGAATTGGCGAGTTGGGTTTGGTTTTGGTTTATATTGTTGTGTTATTGTGACTCTGATTTTGAATCTAAACTGTGTGTGTGTGAGTCAGTATGATGCCATTTAAAACCTTTAGGGCACTATCTTGTGCAGAAAACGATATCCCTAGCGATTCTCCGCTTGGTTGCTTGTTGAAACATTGGAAGGAGGGAAATTTTGGACAACAGTTTAGCAGGAAACAATTGATTGATTATTGTAATCATATATGGCCTCAATATGAGACAGAAGGAATGCAGTGGCCTAGGAATGGTACTTTGACCCCAGAAATTATAACCCCCTTAATGCAATATTTACGAGAGAATGAGATGTGGGATGAAATACCGTATCTAGATCTGTTTTATTATTTAAAACGAAAGACAGAGTGGCAAAAGGAATGTGGTATGTTGATAGTGAAAGAACTGGATGATAAATGCCTAGGATGTCAAGAGCGGAAAATACGGTTTTCAGAACCAGAGGAAGATGTGTCTTTGTTGGTCTCCCCCAACATAACTTCAAGTGCGCCCCAGGGAGATAGCCTCCCTTCACGTGTGAGGGCACCATCACCTACCATGCCCCCGTTAGAATCGTCCTCGGATGAGGAAGAAATGAGAGGGCGAAAATGTGATTTTGATAGAACTCCGCTAGCAGAACGGACTCGGAGGGGGCGAAAAGAAAGGGGAAGGAGTAGAGAAAGGAGATGGGTAAGGAGAGGGGAGACAGACGTTTCACCCTCACCCCCTCGATTGATGGCTCCTTTGCGGGAAGCAGTTGCGGATGGGGGAAAGGTCATGATAAAAGTTCCCTTTTCAGCGAATGATTTATTAATCTGGAAACAGTCAGCTGGAACATATAGAGAAAATCCGGAACGGGTGGCTCGCATTATAAAAATGGTTATAAAAACCCAAAACCCGGATTGGAATGATTTACAGGTATTGTTAGATACAATTTTGGATTCAACAGAGAAAGAAATGGTATTAAGGGTAATGGTGGAAAGAGCGAGAGAAAGAATTCGAACTCTGCCCCGGTCGGCGCGGGGAACAGTAAATGATTTTGTGCCGCGGGAAGATCCGGAGTGGGATCCAAATGTGTCTGGAGATTATAAAAAGTTAAAAGTTTACCAGGAATTATTGATAGAGGGAGTACGGAGTGGGATACCAAAAACGCTAAATTGGTCAAAGTTATACTCAGTAAG
>NW_020923608.1:0-3178 GCF_003984885.1 Neopelma chrysocephalum
TACAAAATTAGAAAAATAAAAAACATTAGGGGGCTTAAGGCATCAGTCCCCCCTAGAGACTGGGCAAAACCCAAAAGTTTTGTCCGATCTCTACCTACACCTCCAACAACTATAACATCTGTACATGCAGTGAGCTATTATACTAACACTAAGTATGTACAATACTAGAATAAACAGTTGTTTCATCCATGTCCAATTCAGTAACCATGAAGTGAGTTTGTGGAGGACATCTCCTATACCTAGGGAGACATCATCCAGAGATATTTCGTGTAAGATTTTGGTTTCGTTTCGAATTGCGGCCAAATCATTATTAATTCTACCAGTCTGGTCTATATAAGAGCAGCAACTGGTGTTGATAACTTTACACACGCCTCCCTGTGTGGCTAGTAAGAAATTGAGGGCCATTCGATTTTGTACCACTACATGAGATAAGCTTTGGAATTGTTCTTTTAGGGCTTCAATTGCATCTAAGGTGTGATCTTGAATGTTTTCCATGACAGCTGAAATGTTTACAATTGCTTTCTCCAATTCACTCACTCCTAGAGATGGGACTAGAGCTCTAACTACGCTGTGGAAAATTGTAGGGCGTTCTATAAGGGGATTGTTAGTTCTTTTCACCCTTTTTGGATAGGTTTTATCCCATTTTTGTTCATCAATTGGGTCGAGAATTGTTATATTTGGGATTACTGCCCCTAAGGCGCAGGCCCGATCTTTATCAAGGGGCAGAACTTTCCAGGCCTCCTTTTCACAGATCCAGTACCATCCTGAACCCTGGGGAGGAGTTAATCTCAAAGGGAATTGTGCCATCCCTGCAACAATTTCTGGATTTATCTCTTCTTTTGAATTGTTTTTATCACAGTGGGGGGGGAGAATGATTTTTCCTGTAGCGTTTACAATCACGGAGGGAACAATATCCTGATTAGAAATTACGTTGCTTAGGGCCACCGGATAATAAGCCTCTGTAACGGGCTCCCAGGTCCTTGGGAAATTTATCATGGACTTACCAAAGCTTGTCCCATTTAGTAAAATGCCAATTAGGGGCCAATCACTATTCTCATCATCAATTGCCGGTACTTGAGTACAGATCCAGCATTCAGTTTTCCGAAGAATTTTTGACACATTTTGGACTAGGGCCACATGTAGTTTTTGGTCCCAAACTCGGTTCATAGTTACCAGTTGCACGAACAGAATACACAGCAAGAACAGTCTATGCCACATCTTCTTCGCCGGTGTCCGGTTCTGATTGGTTGGTTGTTCCGGGAGCTGGTGCTCTCTTGACTCTGGAATAGTGGAACCAGGGTTCTCTGCCAGCAACTTTGACGGCGGTGAGGGAAGTCAGTAGGACTTGGTATGGTCCTCTCCACTCTCCAACAGTGACTCGCAAGGGGTCACTGTTCCACCACTTGACGTAGACCCAGTCTCCTGGTTGGAAAGGATGAGCAGGGGTGTCCAGTCCTATGGGTCTGGATAACTCGATGACCCTCTGGAGCTTCTGCAAAGTAGAGCCTAAAGCAATCAAATATTTTTGTAAATCGGCTCTCCCTCTTACGTGTACATCCCCTGGTATGTGTGGTGCCTGATATGGTCTTCCATACAGTATTTCATATGGACTTATGTTATCCCTCTGCCTTGGTTGAATACGAATCCTCAGCAGAGCTAGTGGCAAAGTTTGAACCCACGACATAGATGTTTCCTGACAAATTTTGCTAATTTGCATTTTCAGCGTACCATTCATTCGTTCAACTTTGCCACTAGCCTGAGGTGTATAGGGGGTATGTAGGTCCCAGACAATTCCTAGGATGTGGCATACCTCTTTTACTATTGTTGCAATAAAATGTGTTCCTCTATCTGATGACATTCCCAGAGGAACCCCAAACCTTGGAATTATGTGGTTAAGTAAAGCTTTCACCACTTCCCTTGCTGTGTTAGTACGACAGGGGTATGCTTCAGGCCATCCACTGAAAGTGTCAACCAACACAAGTATGTATTTATACTCCCCCCATGGTGGTAACTCAGTAAAATCTATTTGCCAGTAATCTCCGGGTTGGTCTCCAGCCTTTGTTACCCCTAGTACCACTCTCTTTGTTGTGTCTGGGTTGTTTCACTTGCAGATTTCACACTTACCTACTATGGACTGTACAGCTTCAGTCATACCTGTTCCTATTACTGTTTTCTTTAGATGTTTTAGAAGGTTTTCCGCTCCCCAGTGGGTAGCCTCGTGTTCCTGTTGAGTTATTTCCCTAAGGAGCGGTGGTGGAACTATAACCTGTCCTGTGGGTGTGACAGCCCACCCCCCATCCTTGATTTCAGCTTTCAGTGATTTAATTAGCTGATTGTCTTTTTCATCATATCTAGGGGTGTATTTCGTTAAGTCAATTTCTTTTTGCGGTACTATCGCTAGGATGCCTTTTTCTGCAGCCCCTTTTGCTGCTTGATCAGCAAAATGATTTCCCAACTCGGGAGTTGTTTTCCCCTTTTGGTGGGCTCTACATTGCATAATAGCTACCTCTTCCGGTTTCCAGATACTATGCAGGAGTGCATGGATTTGGTCTGCATGCTTGACTCCACTGCCTTGGGCTGTCAGTAGTTCTCTTTCTTTCCAGATGGCTCCATGGGCATGTACAACACTAAATGCATATTTTGAGTCAGTCCAGATATTTACCTTCTTTCCTTCGCTCAGTTCCAAGGCTCTTGTCAGCACAATTAGTTCTGCCTTTTGGGATGACACATCTGCTGGTAAGGCCTTTGCCTCGATCACTTCATCTCTGGTCGTCACTGCATACCCTGTGAAGCGCTTACCATCTCGCATGAAGCTGCTTCCGTCCGTATACAGTTCCCAGTCTGCATCCTCCAGAGGCACATCTTTCGGGTCTGGTCTGCTGGAGTAAGTCTCCTCTATAGTCTGTAAACAGTCATGCTCGGGGACACTGTCGGTTAGTGTTGAGGACAGAAACATAGCTGGATTTACAATAGATGTTGTTTTCAAAGTAACATCGTCCTGCTCCAGCAACACAACCTGATACTTAAGCATTCTGCTGGGGGACAGCCCGTGGCCTCCCTTTTGTTCAAGCACGGTTTGAACTGCATGGGGTACATACATGGTGACGTACTGCCCAAGGGTGAGTTTCCGGGCTTCTTCAATCAGGATAACAGTTGCTGCCACAGCTCGCAGGCACCC
>NW_020923609.1:0-2822 GCF_003984885.1 Neopelma chrysocephalum
TCCCGTGGGGTGTCCGGGGGTCCCGGTGAGTTCCCGGAGGGTTCCCGTTGGGGGTCCCGGGGTCCCGGTGAGTTCCCAGAGGGTTCCCGTAGGGGGTCCCGGGGTTGCCGTGGGATGTCCCGAGGGTTCCCGGCGGGTTCCCGCGGGTCCCGGTGAGTTCCCAGAGGGCTCCCGTGGGGGGTCCCGGGGTGCCCGGTGAGTTCCCAGAGGGTTCCCGTTGGGTTCCCGCGGGGCGTCCCGAGGGTTTCCCGGTGAGTTCCCGCGCGGTGCCCGGGGGGTCGCACCTCCTGCAGGACGCGGCGGATGCCCTCGGTGGGCGCGTCCCGGTACGCGGGGTCCTCGGAGAGCAGCTTGAGGACGCGGACGCGGCCGCCGGGGCAGCGGGCGAACACGTCCGTGAAGGTCCCGCCGCGGTCGATGGCGAACTGGAACCCGCCGGTGGCCGGGGCCGCCATGGCCCGACCGGGGGAACCGGCAGAGGGTCGGAAGGGCGCGGTGGGTGCCGGTGCGGTGCCGGTCCCGCGC
The DNA here is from genome assembly GCF_003984885.1 of Neopelma chrysocephalum. Classification (NCBI taxonomy): domain Eukaryota; kingdom Metazoa; phylum Chordata; class Aves; order Passeriformes; family Pipridae; genus Neopelma; species Neopelma chrysocephalum. The sequence continues at coordinate 526 of NW_020923609.1, forward strand.
GGCGGAGGGGCGGCGGTGCCCGGTCGGTGCCGGGGCCGGGCCGGTCGGTGCCGTCCCGGCCGCCAGGGGGCGCTGCGGTCGCTCCGGTCCCGTCCGGTGCCGCCGCCGCCACCGGCAGAGGGGGGCGGGGCTTGGGAGATGGGCGGGACTTTTAAAGGGGCGTGTCAGGAGGGGGCGTGACCGCTGAGGGAGGCGTGGTCTCCGCCGGAGGGGCGTGGTCTCTGCGAGAGCTCACGGCGGGGGCGCGGCCTTTACGTGGATTGCGCCATTGGGGGCGTGGCCTCGGCCGGGGAGGGGAAACGTGGCCGCCCATTGGCGGGCGGCGCGCGCGGTGCACGCCGGGAGTTGTAGTCCGCTCCCCCCTCACTCGCCACGACCGTCGGCGTCAACGGCCGCGCGCGGGGCACGCCGGGAGTTGTAGTCCGGGCCCACGTGGGAGCCGGAGCGGCACCGGCAGCGGCATCGGTCCCCCCGGGATGGCGGGGCTGGAGCTGGTGTCGGACGCGGGGTTTCGGGCCGACGGGCGCCGCCCGGACGAGCTGCGCAAGGTGCGGGCCCGGCTGGGGGTGCTGGCGAGGGCCGACGGCTCGGCCTACCTGGAGCAGGGCAACACCAAGGTCCTGGCGGCCGTGTACGGCCCGCACGAGGTGAGCGGGAACCCCCCCCCCGGGCTGGGGTCTCCCCGGGCACTGAGAGCCCCCCCCCGGGGCCTTCCCGATGCCCCCGCATCCTCCCTGACCCCCCCCTTCCCCGGGAATTGTGACCCCTCCGCCCCGGGTTCCCTCCGAACCCTCTCCGGGGCTGGGACACTCCCCGCGGGGTCTCTCCGACCCCCCTCCCCGGGCACTGAGAGCCCCCCCCGAGGCCTTCCCGATGCCCCCGCATCCTCCCTGACCCCCCCCTTCCCCGGGAATTGTGACCCCTCCGCCCCGGGTTCCCTCCGAACCCTCTCCGGGGCTGGGACACTCCCCGCGGGGTCTCTCCGACCCCCCTCCCCGGGCACTGAGAGCCCCCCCCCGGGGCCTTCCCGATGTCCACGCATCCTCTCTGACCCCCCCTTTCCCCGGGAGTTGTGACCCCTCCGCCCCGGGTTCCCTCCTCACCCCCTCCGGGGCTTCCCGGCTTTCGGGGGGCCCCAGTTTCCCCCCCCCCCCCCCCTCTGCCCCCCCCCCCGTTTCTGTCCCCTCCCCAGGTCCGAGGGTCCCGGGCCAAGGCCCCCCCTGACCGGGCTCTGCTGAGCTGCCGCTGCAGCTCGGCCCCGTTCGCGGGGGGCGGGGAGCGGCGCCGGAGACCCCCCCAGGGGGACCGGAGGTCGGGGGAGCGGGCGCTGCTGCTCAGGGGGGTCCTGGAGGGGGCCGTGCTCACCCACCTGTACCCCCGCTCCCAGATCGACGTGCACGTCCAGGTGAGTCCGGGGGAGGGGGTCTGGGGACGGTTCAGGGACGTCCCGGAGGGTCCCGGGATGTCTTGGGGGAGGGGTCCCAATGGGGAACATATGGGGGGTGGGGGTCCCAGGAGGAGAATCTGGGGGCAGAAGGGTCTGGGGGAGGGTCCCAGTGGGGAGAGTGGGGGGCTTCAGGTGCCAGGAGCAGACCCTGGGGTGGTTCCAGGATGAGCTTGGGGGGATCCCAAGAGACCCTGGGGTGGTCCCAGGGGTGTCCTAAGGGGAACCTCAGGAGATCCTTGGGGTCTCTCAGGCTCTGGGGGGGGTTTCAGTAGATCCTGGGGGTCCCTCAGGGTCTGTGTTGGTCCTGTTAGATCCCAATGGTCCCTCAGGCTCTGGCTGTGGTTTTGGGGTGCCCTGTCCCCCCTGACCCCGTTTCCCCCTCCCCAGGTGCTGCAGGCGAACAGGGGCAAGCTGGGGGTTTATCTGGGTGTATTTTTGGGGTGCCCTGACCCCGTTTCCCCCTCCCCAGGTGCTGCAGGCGGACGGGGGCGAGCTGGGTGCCAGCGTGAGCGCGGCGGGGCTGGCGCTGCTGGACGCGGGGGTGCCCATGCGGGGGGCGGTGGTGGCCGGTTCGGCCGGGCTGGCCGAGCCCCCCGCGGGGCCCCCCCTGGCCCTGGCCGACCTGAGCGCGGCCGAGGAGGCGGCCGGGGGTCCCCGGCTGGTGGTGGCCACGCTGCCGGCCTCGGGCCACCTGTCCCTGTGCCAGCTCAGCGCCCGCCTGCACCAGGAGAGGCTCCAGCCCGTGCTGGACATGGCCCAGCGCGCCTGCCAGGGGCTGCACGCCGTGCTGGACGCCGTGGTCAGGGACAGGCTGAGGAGGGACACGGCCATGAACGAGTGACCGACGTGG
>NW_020923610.1:0-2817 GCF_003984885.1 Neopelma chrysocephalum
CTATAAAATGAATTATTTATTATGACAAATGAACAGAAAATTTACCAAACAATTGAACAGATGAAAGACCTTAAAGAGAGTTATTTACTTCAAATTATAAAAGCCAAAAAACTCCTAGCAGTATAGTGTAAGATAGGACAGTGCAGTCTATCAAAGTCATTCTAATAAAGCAATTGGATCAAAGCCAGCAAAAAGAAACAATCCTGAAGCAGAGACTGAGGTAACTCACCCCACAATGACAGAGGGTAGTTCTCTCTCTTTCACTTAACCCCTGGGCAGTGACCATGAAGAGCTGTCCCTGCTTCATGGCAGAAGCTCCACACACTTCCACACACTGTGGAAGAATCTGCCACAGGAAACTTGGATGGGGCTTTTATAGTTATCAAGGGTTTGACTGTTGGACATATTTGCAGTCCAGGGAGCAGCTTATCTGTCCAATCCTGTTTCAAAAAGCAGGATGTGTGTTTGAAGTTTCATAAAGAATTTTGGGTTTAGCATAATTCAACATTAAACACAGCACATTGACACCAGCAGTAACTCACCACAGAGAGTGTGCATTGTTTGCATTCTCTGACCATTGTTTAGGTATTTTCAGAGCAGAGCATCCTGCCAGAAATGGCCCCTTGATTCCATGAGGTTGCAAAAACTCTCAGGGTTCCTTTGGTTCCATGAGGCCTCTCAGTGTCACAATGGAGCCTTGGTTCCATGAGGTTCCACAGTGTCTCTTGGATCCTTTGGTTCCTTGAGGCCCTGCAGTGTCACAATGGCCCTTTGATTCCATGATGTTCCAAAATATCCCAGGGTTCTCTTGGCTCCAAGAGGCTCCCCAGTGTCCCACCGGCCCCTGGATTCCAGGAGGCCCTGCAGTGTCCCAATGGCCACTCGGTTCCATGAGCTCCTGTTCTGGTTGAGCTCAATTTCCCCATCCCATCCTGTGCTCAGATGCCGGGAGAACTGCAGAGAACCAAGCTGAGAACACGGCGGGCCCTGGTCCTCTTTGGTGCCCGGGGCTGCCCCGACAGGGAGTCCCCGGCCGCTGCCCCCGGAGCCGCCGCGCCGTCCCCTGAGCGCCGCTGAGGCGGCAGCGCTGGAGCGGGGCCGTGTCTGCCCGGAGCCGCCGCTGCCACGAGGCTGCCGCCGCTGCCGCTTTTGGCCTGCGCTGCCCCGCAGCCGCCCGGCACCGGCTTCCCGACACTGCCGGCGCCTGGAAGCGGAGCCGGCGCTCCTGCAGCGCCTCGGAGTCGCTGCTCCGCCGCCACAGCGGCTGCCGCCGGCGTCTGTGCCCGGAGCCGCCGCTGCCACGGGGCTGCCGCACTCACCGCCGGGGTTGCCGCTCGCGCAGCCGCCGCTCTGCCCCGGCTGCACCGGGACCCGGCACCGCCTCGGGCCTGCGCTGCCGCCTCAGCGGCCACAGGGGACACAGGGATGGGGGGACCTTTGCTCTGCACCTGCTGGGGCCTTGCTTTCTTCTGCTTGCTTCTTGGCTTTAGTAAAGTTGCTGTTCATTTTCATGCTCAACTGGAACACCACGTGAATTCCAAATGTTTCCTAATCCAGGGGGAGGGGTTTCTATGGCATCGGAGGTCCCGCCCTCGGGACACATTGTCAATAAAACATCCAGCTGGCTTGGATGGGTGTAAGGGCTGGGGAACACAGGATAATCCATCATCCCCTGAAAACCTTGGAACATTCCCTACCTGAATCTTAACCCAAACAGAACAGTTTGGATACAATTCCCAAATAGTTTGGAAACTCCAGTCATTCCTGACACCAGGATGGAAATTCAGCAGATCACTAAAGCCAGTCCCCTTGGGAGCCCACAACCAGCGGTGCTGAGGGAGGCCCTGGCAGCTCCCCAGCACCTCCCTCTCAGTGGGACACCTCTGGCAGCCTCTCCCAGCTCGGGAACCCTCCAGTTTGCAACACTCCAAAGACCGGCGCTGATGCCCAGGACAATTCTGATGCCCCTCAACAAACACTCCTCCAGCTGTGACCCTTGTCTGTTGGGAAACACAAACGGATTTGGGGGAGTGTTTCCCTGACAACAAGGAGAATTTGGAAGAGGGACCTTTCCACACTCAGCTCTTGATGTGTCCACACATCTCTGCCTGGCTGTGGGTGTGAATTGACTGTGGGGTGAATGTTGTTCTTGGGAATCTCTAATTCAGTCACTGTTAAAATTGTAGCAAATGCTATTGAAACAGCTGATAATCCTTCAATTGGTCAATGATTAGGTGCTTCTAATCTCTTTTGCCCCCTTATCTTTGGATCAAAATCCTTTGCACCCTGACCCTCTTGCATCCCAAGGCTCTGTGTAAATCATTCCCTTTCATCAAAAAATATATATTTTTTGTGATGTCCACTTCCTCCATAGCTAAACTACAAAACAACTCTAATTAGCTGTAGAAGTCTTGATGACTTGAAAACAATTAAAGGAAGGGAGAGAATTTGTTTTTCAGTGTTTTAATAGATCCCACAGTGTGTTTGGAGCTGCATCAGCTGTCAGTTCAAGATGGGCCAAGTCAGAACTGGTGAGGTTGGGGGATGAGGAGCAAGGTTGATCACAGAGGGTCAGTGTGGATCTCCTGAGGAGACACTCAGCATCAAGATCACTTGGAGAACACCTCTATCACCTCTCCTCTGAACTAAAAAAATCCATAATTGAATTAAAAAAAAAAGTACAAATTTTGAAGACTTGTTTTGAAATTGCCTGGAAGACAATTAAAGGAAGACTAAGAGATCATGAGGGATTTCTGCATTTTAATGAGCACCACAGTGTGTTTGCAGCCCAGCCCATGATGCTGAGGTACTGAGAGA
>NW_020923611.1:0-3063 GCF_003984885.1 Neopelma chrysocephalum
TTACTTTGCAGAGAATGTGTGCAGCCTCAGAGTGCTGGAGCCACCTGACAGTTAGGTTTGATGGTCTTCAGCTGTCCTTGTCAGAGGGACTGGATGTAAAGCAGAGTTGAACAGAAAAGAGGCCGGAGGAGCACAGTCAGAAGGTGGGTTTTCATGTGAGGTCAGAGCCAAGATGTGATTTTTGGGCCTTTGGATGGTTTGGTGGTTTAGTTTTGTTTTTTCTTTTTTTTTTTTTAAGATGCAGAGCCCCCGGCCCAGTCGACAATAGGCACCAGAGGAAAGGTGAGCCCAGTGAGCAAGGTGAGCAGTGACTGCAGGACAGAACTAGATCCTCTTTTGCAGGTGGTGTACTTCTGGTGAATCTGTGTACATACTTGTTTTTTTGTTTTACAGGCAGTGCACCGACTTCTAACGCGCAGTCCAACATGACGGGGACCCTGCCTGTAAGAGGACACGGACAAGGGGTGTCAGACAGAAACTGCCATGGGAGCAGCATATTCTTGGACAGTATCTCAGTACTGGCATTTGCCTCTGGGTTTTTTTGCAGGAGATGTACGCAGCCTCACAGGGCTGAAGCCAACTCACAATGAGGTGACGAGCACGGTTCGGTCCTCTCGAGCTGTCCTTGTCTGCCATCTGTGAGTATTAAAAGGATGAGCAACGAAGCACTGAGCTTTAGTGATCACAGGTGCCATCCAGCTAACCTTTGAGAGCATCCAGGCATTGGAGGTGAGTCTGGGAGGCAGCAGGAGAAGCAGGGATCCATGGCAGCTTCAGAAATGCCCTCTAATTTTGTCTCTCGCTCGCTCAGGTATCCCAGAAGATGACAGCATATTGTCCAACTCCGGTCAGAGCCAGCGACCCGAGGACCCGCCTCAGTGACAGTGAGTAGGAGGATCTTTGGGGCTGGGGCCACGTGCCACACTACTCAGACATTGTGTATGGTTTTCTTTCTCGTAGTTGACTCCGAGTGATCTCACGATGGCAGGAACCTCTGAGCCAGCCCAGGTGCCCCTCCTTTGCATCAAAGATGGATTCACATCCCCGGCTCTCAGAAAGATAAGTGCAGGGCAAAGACCCAGAGAGGGGTGGGGAGTCAGTCCAAGCATGTGCATCGCCCAGAGGGATTTTTGAAGTTAGTACAGTGCAATGGGTATCCTATAACAGGATATTTGGACACATCAAAGGAAGGGCTTACTTTGTATCATTGGATTCACGTGTGCAGGGCAGAGCAGTTCCAGTCTGTGTCATGTCCTTTGTCTCGTCCATGTTTCGTTTCCTTAGGGTTTTTGCATCTTGCCCTCGAGGGGCTCATGAGAAGCATCAGGCATCATCCTTAGGTTCTTGAAGGTCTTCTCCGCGTAGCCGAGTACCGAAGTTGTCAGTTGCTTCCTTTGCAGGTTCAGGCCTTCTTTGGAATCCCATCTCTGACTTTTTCAGTCAGACCTCTTTTAAGGCCTCATTCCAGGCCATATCATCAGTGGTGCTTCGCAGCCATCCATCCTAAAGCAGGAGGACTCCTTTTCCACATCATTTCATTCTTAGCTTCTGAACGCGGTGATGTTGCTCATCCATCTTCAAGGTTTTGATGGACCCTTCTTATGACCGGTCATCTCGTTAGTGTCTTTATTTGTCAGGATCCTTTGAGCCCAGTCACATTATCACAGTAGTCCTGTACGTCACAGTGTTCCACAGCATCTCCATTCTTGCAATCAAATCTTGTCAAAGCAAGGTTTGTCTCTTAATTGTGTCACAGGGTCTGTGTTGTCACGGGTACAGGATGTCTCACTGGGGGTCAGCCTGGAACTGCTCTGCCCTGCTACGTGGATCAGGGGGTAGATGGAATATTGCTCAGAGTCTCACATCAACATGTCAGTTACCTTAGACAGTGGAGCCAATGGCTGTACAGTCCTGCCGGATGGAGCAGGTGTCCGTAACTCGCGTGCAATCATTAGAGCTGAGTGTTGTGGAGCTGATGGTACTGGGATAGCAGGGCCTTGAAGCTGGGTTGTCATTTGTGTTCTTGTATGCTGCTGTCAGAGTTCTCAGTCTCTCCGTGGAATTGAGTTTTTTTAAATGGTTAAGGTCTTGATGACCATGCAGCTGACCTGACTAACCCTTAGTTTTTTGTGGTTTTTTCAGATAAGTGGACACGATGTACCCCAGACCGAGACAAGTTGAAGCAGCCGAGGAAGAAGGTTGTATTGGGTGTTGGATGAAAGATGTCAATTTTACACATAGAAGTCCTCTATCTTGTGCATTTTTGTTTTTTATTTTCCAGATGAGGTGCGTAGTGCCGAGAGTGGCGCACCAACGGCAGGTGAGAGACGGGGGGGCTCAGGCCTTTCTTTCTGGCTGGGAAGGGCCGTCTCTGGCAGGCACGAGCGCCTGGGCACTCCATGGGCAGCCAGAGCTTTCTGTGCTGGCCCCTTTTCCCTGGGAGGAATCTTCATTTGTATGGGGTTTGGGGTGGGGGGGCCGGCACCGGTGGCCCGGGGCTGACCAAAGGGATCAGCAGCCCTTTGCCCAGGACAGAAAGCCTGGGAGCTTTGGCTTTTTTATCTTTATAAACAGCAAAGGTGTTTGTTTATTCGATGTTGGGAATGAGCCAGCTTGTGCTTAATTACTCATAATAAATTAATTGATTACTTACTGGCAATCCACCCTCTTTTGATTACAGTGCTCAATTTATACCACGGCCAGTGCTCCCACTCCCTCCCCAGTGCAACCCAGGGCTCCCAGTCCCTCCCCAGGGAACCTCCCCATTCCCCCTCAGGCCCTCGAGTAACCCCTGGGACCCCCACAGCTGCCCCCCCCGACCCCCCAAGACCCCACCTGGGTGAAACGGTGGCTCGGGATCACCCCCAACATCTGCCCCGGACTCCCCAAACCCCTCCCTGGGACCCCCTGAACACCTCCCAGGGCCTCCCCAACCCCTCCCGAGCCCCCACAACATCCCCCTCAGGACTCCCCAAATCCCACCGGCCCTCGCTGCGGGCGCTGCCCGTCTGGTGCTCCCGGTACTCCGGTAATTAATCGGCAAAGTAAGTTAATCGGCAAAGT
>NW_020923611.1:3073-4805 GCF_003984885.1 Neopelma chrysocephalum
AAGTTAATCGGCAAAGTTAATCGGCTGTAGTAAAATCGCAGTTGTATGAGTTCCTTGTGCAGCAGAAAGGTTGCTGAGACAGGAGGAAGGAAACCTTTAGCATAAAGCTGGGGAGGAATCTAAAGCTTCCTTTCCTGGGGAGCTTTGTGAAGTCTGCAGATGAGAAAGGGAAAATCTGCATCTCCTTTGGTACAGGTGTCAACAGAGGCTGAGACTTGTTGCCTTTTTCAGACAACTGTGCCCTTTTTGGCTCCCTGGCAGCTCCAATGGCACCAGAACCCCCTTCCTGCACACACACGGGTGTCACACACAGGCACCCACACACCTTTTCTCCAGCCCACACGTGGCCAAGATTTCCTCACCCTGTACATCCCAAGGGGACTATTTTTGCTAGAGAGCACAGCAACCCCTCTGTCCTTGCAAACTGCCTCCCTGCAAAAAAGGAATCATTTTTCCTGGACACTTTCCCCACAGTCAAGGTCTTCTAAAACTGCTGTTGCGCCACCAAACCTGCTCAGCGTCTCTCCCAGCTTCTGCCTGTCCTTGCATTTAAAGGCACGTGCATATTCTATCTTCCAACAGCAAAACCCAGCTCCTCACTGGGAGTATAAGCCCTGCTCTTACCTGGACAGACTCCCAGGCTCGGCACAGCTGTGGTTCATGGAGCAGCTTCCCAAGGCCGTTCTCTCTCCCAGCAGGAAGCACAACTCGCCTCCACTCCGCCAGCACCAGGGGAAACCACGAGCGAGGCTGCAAATTCACACAGAACGAGCAAAAAGCATTAATGCAGCACCAAAAAACCAAGTTAAAGCAGTCTTTGCCTCATACCCTGCACGGGGAAAGGGTTTGGGATTCCAAAGCAAAACCCAAGACACACAGAGAGCACCAGCCCCGCAGCCCTGCCACGGCTCCCACTGCGGTCATCCAGCAGGTAACGGGCTTACCCGGCCCCCGCCGCCCAGCATAACGCGCACCTAAACACCCCCCAGCTCCCCTAGTCCATAAACACAGCGGACAAGGCGCTCTCACCTCCGCAGCCCGGCCAGCAGCGGGGCCGCATCCTCAGCCCTCACGCACAACCAGCCGCACCTGCCGCCTGTCCCGCCGGACCGTCCATACCGCGGGCCGGCAGCCGCTGCCCAATCAGCACTCGAGCGCCTCCGCCCAATCCCAGCCCGCCTGTCCCTGCGGCCCCGCCCTGCCCGCTCAGCCCCGCCCCGCCCCCCGCGCGGCCCCGCCCCCCGTTCCCTCAGCGCGGCTCCCGCCGCCGCCGCAGCCCCGGCAGGCGCTGCTGGGGCCGGGGAAGGGCGGGTGGGAGCTCCGCGGTCACGTCCCGTCCGGGAGTTCTTCCGGGACAAGGGGAGCGAGGCGGGGAGCGGGGACAGCGGCGTTCTTGGGGGCGGGCAGGGCGGGGTCGGGCGGGCCGGAGGGCGGGGCCGGCGCGAGCCGGGGGACGGGCCTGGGCGGGGCCGGCGCGATTCCGCGGCGCTTTGCTCTGGGCTCTGGGGTTGTTTCGGGCTGGTTTTGGGTGCGGGTTTTGCGGGACTGCGCACACCCTCCCCTAGTCACAGCCCCGCCCCAGCTCGCTGCACCCAGCTGCACTCCCCGTACCCCTTGCTCAGCTCCGCGGGGATTTGTGCCTCCTCTGAAGGTGGCAAGTGTCTGCAAAGCGAGTCGGGAAGCCAGAGAGCTGCAGCCCCCGGGCCCCGCCGCGGCTTCCCCGCCGTCACCC
>NW_020923612.1:0-1143 GCF_003984885.1 Neopelma chrysocephalum
AGGCCGGTCGAGGTCCAAAATTGGATACGGTCGAGGATTCCTCCCAGACCAGAGGCGTCGGGGCCAGTAGCCCCAGCTGCACGCGTAGAGCCGAGCGAGGCGCACAAAGGGCAGGCGAGATCCAGAGGGTCAGGCCCCTCCTTCGGGGCAAAAAGGGCCGACGTTTGCAGACAGGCGCTCCGGCCGGGGTCCAAACTCGGATACGGTCAAGGATTCCTCCCAGACCGGAGGCGAGGAGGGCGGGATCCCCAGCTGCGCGCATAGAGTAGAGCGAGGCGCACAAAGAGCAGGCGAGAGCCGGAGGGTCAGGCCCCTCCTTCTGGGCAAAAAGGGCTGTCGTTCGCCGGCCGGTGCGCCAGTCGTCCAGGGGCTATAATTGCATACGGTCGAGGATTCCTCCCAGACTGGAGGCCTCGAGGCCGGGAGCCCAATCTGCACGCGTAGAGCCGAGCGAGGCGCACAAAGGGCAGGCAAGAGCCAGAGGGTCAGGCCCCTCCTTCTGGGCAAAAAGGGTCGTCGTTCGCAGGCCAGCGCGATGACCGGGGTCCAAAACCGGATACGATCGAGCATTCCTCCCAGACCAGAGGTGCCGGGTCCGGGAACCCCGTCTGCGTGCGTAGAGTCGAGAGAGGCGCACAAAGGGCAGGCGAGACCCGGAGGGTCAGACCCCTCCTTCTGGGCGAAAAAGGCCGTGGTTTGCGGGCACGTGCCTTGGGCGGTCCGGGGCTGGCCGAGGTCCAAAATCAGATACGGTCATGGATTCCTCCCACACCAGAGGCTCACGGGCCGTAAGCCCCGTCTGCGCGCGTAGAGCCGAGTGAGGCGCACAAAGGGCAGGCGAGAACCGGAGGGACAGTACCCTCCTCTGAGGAAAACGGGCAATTGTTCGCGGGCCGGTGCGCCAGCCGCCTGGGGGTATATTTGCATACGGTCGAGGATTCCTCCCAGACAGGAGGCGCCGGGGCTGGGAGCCCAAACTGCGCGCGTAGAGCCGAGCGAGGCGCACAAAGGGCAGGCGAGAGCCGGAGGGTCAGGCCCCTCCTTCTGGGCAAAAAGGACCGTCGTTCGCAGGCCAGCGCGATGACCGGGGTCCAAACTCGGATACGATCAAGCATTCCTCCCAGACCAGAGGCGTCGGGGCAG
>NW_020923612.1:1243-2176 GCF_003984885.1 Neopelma chrysocephalum
CCCCTCCTTCTGAGCAAAAAGGGCTGTCGTTCGCGGGCAGGCGACCTAGCCTCCCTGGGCTTCCTGAGGGCCAAAATCGGATACGGTCGAGGATTCCTCCCAGACCGGAGGCGCCGGGGCTGGGAGCCCTGTCTGCGCACGTTGAGACGAGTGAGGTGCACAAAGGGCAGGCGAGAGCCAGAGGGTCAGGCTCCTCCTTCGGGGTAAAAAAGGCCATCGTTCGTGGGAAGCTACCTTGGGCGGCCCGGTGCTGGCCGGGGTCAAAAATTGGATAATGTCGAGCATTCCTCCAAGACCGGAAGCGAGGGGGCCAGGATCCCCAACTGCATGCGTGGAGCCGAGCGAGATGCACAAAGGGCAGGCGAGAGCCGGAGGGTCAGGCCCCTCCTTCTGGGCAAAAAGGGCCGTCGTTCGCGGGCCGTTGAGACAGTTGGGGTCTAAAATCGGATACGGTCGAGCATTCCTCCCAGACCGGAGGTGAGGGAGGCGGGAGCCCCAGCTGCGCGCGTAGAGCCGAGCGACGCGCACAAAGGGCAATCGAGAACCAGTGGGTCAGGCCCCTCCTTCTGGGCAAAAAGGGCCGTCGTTCAGGGACAGGCGTCCTGACCTCCCTGGGCTGGCCGAGGTCAAAAATCTGATACGGTCGAGGATTCCTCCCAGACCAGAGGCGCAAGGGTCGGGAGACCCGTCTGCGCGCGTAGAGCCGAGCGAAGCGCGCATAGGGCAGGCGAGAACCGGAGGGTCAGGCCCCTCCTTCTGGGCAAAAAGGGCCGTCGTTCGCAGTCAGGCGACCTGGCCTCCCTGGGCTGCCTGAGGGCCAAAATCGGATATGGTCGAGGATTCCTCCCAGACCGGAGGCGCCAAGGCTGGGAGCCCCGTCTGCGCACGTAGAGATGAGCGAGGGACACAAAGGGGTGGCGAGAGCCGGAGGGT
>NW_020923612.1:2276-2954 GCF_003984885.1 Neopelma chrysocephalum
GGAGGGTCAGGCCCCTCCTTCTAGGCAAAAAGGGCCGTCGTTCGCAGTCAGGCGACCTGGCCTCCCTGGGCTGCCTGAGGGCCAAAATCGGATACGGTCGAGGATTCCTCCCAGACCGGAGGCGCCAAGGATGGGAGCCCCGTCTGCGCACGTAGAGATGAGCGAGGGACACAAAGGGGTGGCGAGAGCCGGAGGGTAAGGCTCCTCCTTCAGGGTAAAAAAGGGCCATCGTTCGCGGGCAGGTGCCGTTGGCGTCCCGAGGCCGGTCGAGGTCCAAAATTGGATACGGTCGAGGATTCCTCCCAGACCAGAGGCGTCGGGGCCAGTAGCCCCAGCTGCACGCGTAGAGCCGAGCGAGGCGCACAAAGGGCAGGCGAGATCCAGAGGGTCAGGCCCCTCCTTCGGGGCAAAAAGGGCCGACGTTTGCAGACAGGCGCTCCGGCCGGGGTCCAAACTCGGATACGGTCAAGGATTCCTCCCAGACCGGAGGCGAGGAGGGCGGGATCCCCAGCTGCGCGCATAGAGTAGAGCGAGGCGCACAAAGAGCAGGCGAGAGCCGGAGGGTCAGGCCCCTCCTTCTGGGCAAAAAGGGCTGTCGTTCGCCGGCCGGTGCGCCAGTCGTCCAGGGGCTATAATTGCATACGGTCGAGGATTCCTCCCAGACTGGAGGCCTCGAGG
>NW_020923613.1:0-910 GCF_003984885.1 Neopelma chrysocephalum
AGCTAAAAATTTACATGTGCTGCCAGTTTGAATAGGACCTACCAACCATGTTTAATATATTCTGGATTATGTTTTGTCCTAGATAAATCAATAACAGGCAGCCATTCCCCAAGGTGAAAATATACATTAAGAGGAAAAGACACCAGGCCAAATGACTTTTCACTTATTTAAGAAGTAGTAGTAGTAGTAGTAGTGGTGGTGGTGGTGGTGGTGGTGGTGATGGTTTTCCCTTGCTTGCAATGAACATATATGGATTTTATCTCCAAAGAAACATCAGTATGTGACGTAATAGTGTTAAAGAAACCAGGTGACACTGCTCCCTGTTTGATAACACAGTGCTCACTTTTCTGTTATTGATTCTCCCACAGAAGTGGCCTGTATGGAGCATAACATGCTGGGTAGATTATGCTCCACAGTGCTTGAGACTGAGTGAACCCAGTAAGCAAAAGGTTCCCAGCTGCATAAACAATCATACCCTGCTTACTGCCTGATATGATACAAAAATGAAACAGCTGTATTAGCCTTGGCAGAGAATTATTTCGGACACAACTGCACTTGATTTACGTAGGGAATCCGTGAACATAAAGCCAGACTTGGGTTTCTAGGAGCTGATATGGTCAGACTCACTTTATTTACTGCTACTGCTCTGTGAAACCAATAATGGGATGGTAAAGCAGCAGCAGCCTGGGACTGGACGCTTTTGCCCAGCATTGCAGGGTACAGTAAAGCCATTTAAGAGAAGATGGTTATTCTTCCCTTTCTACCAAAGGCATAGAGTCCAGTAACACCTTTTCTCAGTGATGGAGATATCAGAAGGGGTTTTGATATTTTAAGATACAAAATCACAAACATAATGACTTCAATTTTAGTCAGACTGAACCATATTTGGGTGGATGAGTTCTGACAAACT
>NW_020923614.1:0-2971 GCF_003984885.1 Neopelma chrysocephalum
TTCCCAGGAAAACCCCAAATCCTCCCCTTTCTCCCCCCAGAACACCCACCAGCCCCCCAAGGCCAAGGAGGACGGGGCCCGGAAGGTTCTGCTGACCCCCAAGCAGGAGCCCCTGGAGACCCCCGTGTCCAAGGTTTCCGAGGAATCCTCGTCGTCCTCGGAGGAGGACGAGCCCCCGAGTTCCCCGGAGCTGCGCAAGGCCAAGAGGAGCCGATTCCAAAGAAAATCGGGATCCAAATCCAAGGGCAGCGGTTGGACCTGCGGCGTCTGTCACTCCTGGTTCCCCGAGCGCGACGAGTACGTGGCACACATGAAGAAGGAGCACGGGAAGGTGAGATGGGAATTCCTGGGAATTCCTGGGAATTCCAACCCCCCCCCCCCCGGGAATGTGGGGGTGGGGAGCTTCGGGTGGGGTGTGGGGTGTCCTGGGATTCCTTTGGATGGGATTCCTTTGGATGGGATTCCACTTGTTCTGGGGTTCCCTTGGATGGGATTCCTTTGGTTGGGGTTCCCTTGGATGGGATTCCACCTGTCCTGGGATTCCCTTGGATGGGATTTCCTTTGGATGGGATTCCACCCATTCTGGGGTTCCCTTGGATGGGATTCCACCTGTCCTGGGGTTCCTTTGGATGGGATTCCCTTGGATGGGATTCCCTTGGATGGAATTCCTTTGGATGAGATTCCTTTTTATGGGATTCCCTTGGATGGGATTCCACCTGTCCTGGGATTCTCTTGGATGGGATTCCCTTGGATGGGATTCCACCCGTCCTGGGACCTCCAGGATCCATCCTGGAAAACCTGCAGGTCTCGGCTCCTCCAGCCAGAGACACATTGGGAAACATCCTCCCATCCCAGCCCATCCCATTCCAAAGGGAAATGTCCTCTTCATCCCATCCTATTCCAAAGGGAAATGTCCTCTTCATCCCATCCCAGCCCAGCCCAGCCCATCCCATCATCCCATTCCAAAGGTTAATGTCCTCCTCATCCCTTTGGATGAGGTTCCCCCCCCCCGGGGTTGAGCTTTGAGGATCCCGAGTTGCTCCTGATCCCTGTGGTCACCCCTGGGATGTTCAGGGAGCGGGAATCCGAGTCCCCCCCATCCCCTGGATTGGGATCCGTCCCCCTTCCCCAACTCCAGGATTTAGGGCCCCCCTTGTTTTCCCCCCAGTCGGTGAAGAAGTTCCCGTGTCACCTCTGTGAACGTTCCTTCTGCTCGGCCCCGAGTCTGCGGCGCCACGTCCGCGTCAACCACGAGGGCATCAAACGGGTCTATCCCTGCAGGTATCCATGGATCCTTCCCGGGAAAAACCCCAGGGGGGGATGGAAAAAAACCCGGGGGGGATGGAAAACCCTCGGGGGGGATGGAAAAATCCCAGGAGGATGGAAAAAACCCCCGGGGGGGCAGGAAAACCCTCGGGGGAACTGGAAAAACCCCAAGGGGGATGGAGAGGGGGAGGGGATCAGGGAGGGGACATTTGGGATCAGGGAGGGGACACCTGGGATCAGGATGGGACATTTGGGATCAGGGATGGGACATTTGGGACCAGGGATGGGACATTTGGGACCAGGGATGGGACATTTGGGATCAGGGAGGGGACACTTGGGATCCTTCTCCTCCAGGGTTGTTTTAGGAGGAGGGGGGGCTGGGAAAAAAAAAAAAAAAACCGGGGGGCTGGGAAACCCTCAGGGGGGAGGGAAAAACCCCGGGGGGGATGGAAAACCCCTGGGGGGGGAAGGAAAACCCCCAGGGGGGAGGTCGGATCCAGGGAGGGGGAGAAGGGTGGGGAGGTGAAGCCGCGGGAGAACGGACACGGAGCGTGTCCGGGGAGGATCCGGGTTCTGGTTTTGGGATTTGGGATTGGGATGTTGGAGCAGAATTCCCAGGGGAACCAGCAGGGCTTGGGAGCTTCCCGAGGTCCCTTCCCACCCCCAGGTACTGCACGGAGGGCAAAAGGACCTTCAGCAGCCGCCTGATCCTGGAGAAGCACATCCAGGTCCGGCACGGGATCAAGGTGACGGATCAGATGAAGAGCCAGGAGGTCGTGATCGCCCGGATCGGGAGCGGCCCCGCCCAGGTACGGGGGATCCAAGGGATTCCTGGAGGGATCCAGGGATGGGATTCCAGGATGGGATTCCTGGATGGATTCCTGGATGGGATTCCTGGATGGATCCTTGGATGGGATTCCTGGATGGATCCCTGGATGGGATCCCAGCTGTTCTGGGACTCCCTTGGGTGGGATTCCTGGATGGATCCCTGGATGGGATCCCACCTGTTCTGGGACCCCCTTGGGATGGGATTCCTGGATGGATCCCTGGATGGCACTCCACCTGTTCTGGGACCCCCCTTGGGTGGGATTTCTGGATGAATCCCTGGATGGGATTCCAGCTGTTCTGGGACCCCCCTTGGATGGGATTCCTGGATGGATCCCGGAATGGGATCCCCCCTTTTCTGGGCCCCCCTTGGCTGTGATCCCACCGCTCCCGGTGCCCCCCCAGCCCTCGATCCCAGCGAATCCTTTGGGTCGGATCCCGCTGCCGTTCGCTTCCTTCCCATCCCAATTCAACCCCTCCCCGTCCTTCCCGCAGCTCCCGGGCCGGAAGAGGAAACTCTCCTCGGATGATTCCTGCAGCGAGGAGCCCGACAGCACCACCCCCCCCTCCAAAACCCCCCGTGGGGAGCGCAAAGCCCCCCTGAGGTGCCGCAAGTGCGGGTACCTGGCCAGCAGCGCCTCCGACTTCCAGGAGCACATCCCGAGGCACCGGACCGACGGCAGCTCCCACCAGTGCCGGGAATGCGGCCTCTGCTTCACCTCCCAGGTGTCCCTCAACCGCCACCGCTTCATCACACACAAGAAGAAGAAGGGATCCCCGGGGGATCATCCCGGGGAGGATCATCCCGGGAGGGATCATCCCGGGAAGGATCATCCCGGCAGCCCCCGGGAAGGGGGATCGCAGAGCGACGGGAGGTTGG
>NW_020923615.1:0-907 GCF_003984885.1 Neopelma chrysocephalum
GTGCTGGTACCTTGTTCTGGGAGGAGTCTTTGTTTGTATGAAATTTTGGGAGTCGGGTTGGCAGATGTGAGGCAGGTCTGAAAAAGCAAACAACAAACTTATCCCCAGGAAAGAAAGCCTGGAAGCTTTGCCTTTGTGGTGCAGTTGGTAGGTCAGGCTAAGCACTTCATCAGCAGCAGTAGCTTTCTGTGCTGGTACCTTTGGTGTGGGAGAAATCTTTGTTTATATGCAATTTTGGGTGTCAGGCTGGCAGTTGGGAGGCAGGGCTGAAAACAGGAAACAACAGCCCTTATCTCCAGGAAAGAAAGGGTGGAAGCTTAGGCTTTGTGGTGCAGTGGATGGGCCAGCCTGGGGAGTCCTTGAGCAACAAGAGCTTTCTGTGCTGACCCCTTTGGTGTGGGAGGAGTGTTGGTCCGTATGCAATTTTGGGAGTCGGGCTGGCATTTGGGAGTCAGAGCTGAAAACAGGAAACAACAGCCCTTTTCACCAGGAAAGAAAGCAAGAAAGCCTTTGCTTTGTGGTGCAGTTGGTTTTTTAACCTGGGGACAGTAATGGCAGCAAGAGCTTTCTTTGCTGGCACGTTTGGTGTTGGAGGAATCTTTGTCCGTATGCAATTTTGGGTGTCAGGCTGGCAATTGGGAGGCAGGGCTGAAAACAGGAAACAACAGCCCTTATCGCCAGGAAAGAAAGTCTGGAAGCTTTGGCTTTGTGGTGCAGTGGATGGGCCAGCCTGGGGAGTCCTAGAGCCACAAGAGCTTTCTGTGCTGGCACCTTTGTTGTGGGAGGAGTCTTCGTCCGTATGCAATTTTGGGAGTCGGTCTGGCCGTTGGGAGGCAGAGTTGAAAACAGGAAACAACAGCCCTTATTGCCAGGAAAGAAAGCCTGGAAGCTTTGACTTTGTGGTGCA
>NW_020923616.1:0-5124 GCF_003984885.1 Neopelma chrysocephalum
GTGTTTTTCCAGGAGAAAACTTGTCCAGAAGGTTGGTGGGAATTGTATCAGTTGAGTTTAGGAATGACCAGATTTTCTAGGAATAACTTGATGGGAATTGTATAATTTGGGTTTAAGAACTGACTGGGATTTCAAGGAATGGTTTGATGGGAATTGTATAAATGTTTTTATGGGAATTGTATAATTTGTGTTTAGGAATGACCAGGGATTCAAGGAATAGACTGGGGGGATTTGGGTGTATTTCCAAGAGAAAAGTTGTCCAGAAGGTTGATGGGAATTTTATCATGTAGGTTTAGGATTGACCAGGATTTCTAGGAATAGATTTGGGGGGATTTGAGTGCTTTTCCAAGAGAAAAGTTATCCAGGAGGATTGATGGGAATTGTATAATTTAGGTTTAGGAATGACCAGGATTTCTAGGAATAGTCTGGAGGTATTTGGATGTTTTTCCAAGAGAAAACTTTTCCAGAAGGTTGGTGGGAATTGTATCAGTTGGGTTTAGGAATGACCAGATTTTCTAGGAATGGTTTGATGGGAATGGTGTCATTTGGGTTTAGGAATGACCTGGATTTCAAGGAATGGTTTGATGGGAATTGTATAATTTGGGTTTAGGAATGACCAGGATTTCAAGGAATGGTTTGATGGGAATTGTATCATTTGGGTTTAGGAATGACTGGGATTTCAAGGAATGGTTTGGTGGGAATTGTATGACATGGGTTTAAGAATTGACCAGGATGTCAAGGAATGGTTTGATGGGAATGGTGTCATTTGGGTTTAGGAATGACCGGGATTTCAAGGAATGGTTTGATGGGAATTGTATAATTTGTGTATTGGAATGACCAGGATTTCTAGGAATAGACTGGGGGGATTTGGGTGTTTTTCCAAGAGAAAAGTTGTCCAGAAGGTTGGTGGGAATTGTATAATGTAGGTTTAGGAATGTCCAGATTTTCTAGGAATAGCTTGGTGGGAATTGTATAATTTGGGATTAAGAACTGACCTGGATTTCAAGGAATGGTTTGATGGGAATGGTGTCACTTGAGTTTAGGAATGACCAGGATTTCTAGGAAAATTCCATACATAGCAATACTTTTGTAGGTTCTGACCAATTCCTCATCTTTTCCTGGATTTTTTCCACGCAGAGTTTCCGATTTGGTCCCGAAATTGCTTATGTTGGAGCAACAATCCTGGATGTTTGCAAAGGGATCCGGAATAAGACGTTGGTGGGTGGGAACCAAAAGGGTGAGTTGTGCTCTCTCAGCTCAGGACCATAAATTGAGCTTAATTAAGTAATTAATACATTTTATTAATTAATAATTAATCCATTTTATTAACTAATAATTAATCCATTTTATTAACTAATAATTAATCCATTTTATTAACTAATAACATAAATAATTAATATCAATTTTAATAAATTAAATTAATAGAATTCGATTATAAAATGTAAATTCAAGTTTACTCTTTAAGTTCAACATTTAAAAAGGTAATTGAATTTGTAAAATTCAATTAATTTATAAGTTAATAATTAATTTATAAAATTCAATTAGGAGTAAATGTTTGTAATAAATAGTGTATAATAAAGTTGCTAATAATTCATAATCGATTACATTAAATTCATTACATTTCATTTCAAAGTGAAATTTGAAATTACATTTGAGTTTAGCATAGTTAATAATTAATATATAGTTATTATGCATAAAATATGATATAGTAATTGTATATAAATAACTAGTTGTTAATAATTAGTTAATAATTTAATTTATAAAATAAACTAATTACGTTAATAATATTAATAGTCGAATTAATAGATTTTATTTTATGAATAAATTTTATTTAAATATTATTTTGTTTAAATTTTATTTTATTTAAATTTTATTTTTTTACATTCTATTTTATTTAAATTCTATTTTAAATTCTTTTTTATTTACATGTCTTCTATTTAAATTTTATTTTATTTAAATTTTATTTTTTTAATCTCTTTTTTCTTTACATTTTATTTTATTCACATTTTATTTTATTTGAATTTTATTTTATTCTTTAAATTTTATTTTCTTTAAATTCTTTTTTCCTTAAATTCTATTTTCCTTAAATTCTGTTTTATTCAATTTTCATTTTCTAAATGAACTTTAGGATTTAATGTGAAAAAGTTGGTTAAATTTATCAAGCTAATAAACAGATAACATAATTAAATGTATATTAAATATATCAATATATATTTCTATTAATAATATAATATAATAATAATAAGAAATATAATACCTTTCATCTACAAAACCATGTTAAATATGTTAACAAATCCATAAATCAATTAAATTTATCAAACTGAAGATAAATACGACCCATAAAGGAGAAATAACTAAACAAATAACGCTGATCCGTGGAATTCCTTGGATCCGGATCCTGACTCCCGGGATCCCTGGGAATGTGTCCGTGCAGGCGCCATCCGGGGCTCCATGGAAGGGAAGATCACGGTCCTTTCCCGCAGCAATTCCAGCGTTTTCGACGACGCCGTCAAACTCACCGGGAGGGACAGACCCATCCCAATCCACGTCATCGGGGTAGGTGGGAACGGCCACGGCCAATTCCCGCCTTTGGAATCGATATTCCGTCAAAAAGCGGGAATCTGGTGCGGCCGGGAAGTGATTTGGAGCCGTTTTATCCTCAAATCCCGTTTTTAGGCTGATTTATCCCGGTTTTATCCAGCTTTAGGTGGGATGGGGCGGGAAAAGAGGGGGTGGAACAAGTGGCTGGAAGTATTTGGAAGAGCTGGAGCGGTTCCGGTGCCTTTGGAATTAAAAATCAGCCGGAATCGAGTGTAAAAACAGGGAAAGAATAACCATTTTCCATGTTTTCTTGGGAGACAACGGCAGTGTTTGAAGCTGGAAGCGACCTTGGAATGTGCCGGGATCATCGTGGATTCCCAGCCCTGTGGGGCTTTGATCCCTGGCTCGATCCACCTGGGAAATCCAAGGAAAACTGGGGCCTTTTTGGGAAGGGAAATCGGGATTTTCCGCAGTGCCGGACATCAACCCCTTGAGGGAGCAACAGCCCCGGGATTTCCCTGGATTTTCATTCCCAAAAAAGTGGAGCCGGAGGAGAATACGTCCACCCACACCTGCAGGAACCCCTGGGCTGGAATTCCAGGAGGGTTTTAACCCTGCTCCACATTCCAAAGCCTCAGGAATCACTGGGCTTCGAGCTCTGAATCGCCAATAAAATCTCACGGAATAGGGAAAAACCTCCTTTAATTTGGGAATTTTGCAGCCGGAATTGGAGGAGCTCAAAGCCGAGGAATTCTTTGGAATTTTTAGGCCGATATTCCAAATTTTTCACCACCAAAATTAAAATGAAATAAGCCTTTGAAGCGGTGGCTGCCCAGTACCAAATAAAAATTTGGGATAAATTTGATTTATCCCAATAAATCTGTGATATATTTAATTTATCCTGATTTTCCTTTGGGTGGAACAAACCGAAGAGGATTTAGAAACGAGGGGGCAAAAAAAATACTTTTGGGAAGTAAAAAATGCCCTCAAAAAAAAAAAGAGCTTTTTGGGTCAATTTATGTTGAAACTGAGATATTTTTTTTTCCCACTTTATTTTCCCTGGAAGAGCCGCTTTTATTTTGGGATATTAAAATAATAATAAAATAATAATAAAATAATAATGGAAAAGCTCCGTTTTTTTGGTTGTTTTAGGGCTTGGCTCGTTTTGGCCTGAGCAGGATTTATGATATTTGGAAGCTCAGTCAACCTGCAGAAGTCAGGGAAAAATGTGAGTATTGTCCTTGCCCCTTTTTCCTGGTTCCTTTTCTGTTTCCTCAGGGAATTCTCAGGGGAAAAAACTGATTTTTTAATTATTTTTTTTTAACTCCTATCCGAGCTATTTTTGGCAGCTTTAGGATCTTCATTTCTTATGACCAAAAATGCCAAAATTTTGGGGTCTGTGTCTGGGATCCCTCCCCGGATTTCCACTTAGCTGGAAACTTATCCCAGGAAACCCCGAGTTTGGGATGTTTTTCCCTATTTTTCCTGATTTTTAGATGGTTTTTATTTTGCCTTAAGCTTCCCCCTCTTTTCTTTTGGGTTTTAAATCCTGCTTTCTTTTCCCTGGTGGATAAAAATCCCTCCTTTGCAGCCTTTTGGCAGCAGGAATCGAAGGAAAAACAAGGAAAACAAAGGATTTGTTGATTGATTATAGTATATAATTAATATTATAATAGTATAATATTAATATTATTATTAATATTAATTAATAGTATTCTTAATATTATTTATATTAATAGTAGTAAATACTTATATAATTGATTTATTAACATATAATTAATTTATAATATAAATTTATTATATATAAAATAGACAGTGTGTATTTATTGTTTAGTTATAATTAGAAAAATTAATACTATATAGCCCTATATATTGATAACTGCTATATTAAAATATTGTTATTTATTAATATAATATTATGTTATTATTAATGTAATATATTGTTATTATATATTTAAATGTATTGATAATTCTTATTGATATATTATTAATATATTATTAATATATTACTAATATATTATTAATATTTTATTAATATTCTATTACTGTATTATTAATAATGCAACTAAAACATATATTATTATTCAAATTTAATTAAAATAAAAGTAATAACACAAACATATAAATAATGTATTCTTTATATTACATTATATTTATAATATATAAGATAATACTTTTATATATAATATACACATATAACAAACATATTGTTATAATTAAAATAACATTATTGTATTGTATATATTATTGTATAATTTGACACATACATATTATATATAATAATGTATTGTAATATGATAATACATTTATATATAATAATACAATATATTAATACTATTGTAAGATTTATGATACTTATAATTAAATTTTAATTCTAATTAATATAAATGAAGTAAACTAATATAATAATAAATAAATAATAATAAATAATGATAAATAATAATATAAATTATATAATGTAATAACACTTATTTTAATTAAATTTTAATTCTAATTTAATATAAATGAAGCAAACTGTATAATATAATAAAAAATAAATAATAAATAATGATAAATAATAATATAAATTATATGATGTAATAA
>NW_020923616.1:5134-6305 GCF_003984885.1 Neopelma chrysocephalum
AATACTTATTTAAATTAAATTTTAATTCTGATTTTATATAAATGAAGCAAACTGTATCATATAATAATAAATAAATAATAATGAATAATGATAAATAATAATATAAATTATATAATGTAATAATACTTATTTTAATTAAATTTTAATTCTGATTTTATATAAATAAACTAAACTCCTGTCACCTTTCCTTCCAGCAAACCTCGTGATAAACGATTCCTTTATCCAAAAATGGGAAGGCACTCGGGGATTCCTTGGATTAAAGGAATATGCCGAGCACGTGGACGACAGAGACCTGGCAGTGAAGATTTCCATCGTGGAGAAATACAGGGAGCGGATCCCGGAGCTGGTGCAGAGGATCGAGAGATCCCACGTGTCCCAGGAATCCCTGGCAGGTAAATCCAGGGATAAAGGGGCAAATCCAGGTCTTCTTTCAGTCCTGAATCCAACTGATCCTGGAAAAAAGGCTGAGTTTGGATCGAGGTGGACTTTTAGGGAAAAGGGAGGTTGAACAGGAGCTTTAGGGCTGGAGCCAGGCTGGGAGAGCTGGGAATGTTCACCTGGAGAAGAGAAGGATCCAGGGAGAGCTGAGAGCCCCTTGCAGGGCCTGAAGGGGCTCCAGGAGAGCTGGAGAGGGACTGGGGACAAGGCAGGGAGGGACAGGACACAGGGAATGGCTTCCCAGTGCCAGAGGGCAGGGAGAGATGGGATATTGGGAAGGAATTGCTGTCTGGGAGGGTGGGGAGGGGCTGGAATGGATTTCCCAGAGAAGCTGTGGCTGCCCCTGGATCCCTGGAAGTGTCCAAGGCCAGGTTGGAGCAACCTGGGACAGTGGGAGGTGTCCCTGCCCATGGAACTGTACAGACTTTAAGGTCCCTTCAACCCAAACCATTCCATGGTTTTATGATTCCATGGATATTTCACTTGCCCTGACTGAAACGTGGGGAGGGGACAAAGCAATCAGGTCGAAAATTCCTCAAACAAAGAACATTCCCAGTTGGAAATCGGGGCTGGCAAGTCCCTTCAGCCCTCAGGATTCCTGACAGAAGAGCTCCTGATTTATATTCAGGGAGAAATTAAAATTCATGGAGAATGAGATGAAATTCCAAACCTGCCCTTTTTGCCGTCGTGGCTGATCTTTATTCCTTCTTTTTTTTCCTTCCTGTGTTCCCAC
>NW_020923617.1:0-1026 GCF_003984885.1 Neopelma chrysocephalum
TTGCCCTCCAGGGCCTCACTTTAAACTCTTTCCTGACAAATTGGGTCAGGTTCCTCATCCCCCTGAGGCTTCAGCCTGGACATCCCCCTCTGAGGGTCGGCACCAGCCCTCACCTGCTCTCAGGTTGGGCTCACTCGCGTTTGGGCATCGCCTTTCTGGGCAGGGCTCCTCTGCTCTTGGGCTTTAGACTCTCTTTGAGACCCAGCTTTGATCTCAGCACAAGTTTGCTGCTTCTTTTGCCTTTTTCCTCCCCTCCTCCATCCCAATCTGCCTTAAGCAGACAATTATCAGTGGTCAAGGATGAAGGTTCCCCTCCCAGCGCTCTCGGCTGAAGGCACCTCCTTGACTTGGAGCCATCCCTGTGACCAAGGCACATCCTGCCCAATGGACACGTCCTTCTTTCTGCCTATGGTTTGCCACAGATACTGCTTTGGCACATCCCAACCCATGGCACGTGGCCAAGCCCTTGGCAGGAATTCCACAGGACACCCAGCCCTGCTCAGCAACACAGGGAGGTGGTGGAGTCCCTGTCCCTGAAGGTGTTCAAGGAACAACTGGACATGGCGCTCAGTGCTCTGGTCTGGTTGAGAAGATTTTGGTAGGTCAAAAGTTGATCTTAATCCTACGGAGGTCTTTCCCAACCTCAGGGATTCTGGGATTCTGGGAGTCTTTGCAAGGACAGATGGAGGAGCACAGAACCAAAAAGGTGCCTTCTGCTCTCCCTGAAGCACAACCAGAGCAGCAGCACCAAAGCACTGCCGGGGTGGGAAGGAGGGACAGAGACCTGGGCTGGGGGGATCCCAGGCCCTCAGGATCCCCAGGCTGCAGACAGAAGGGCAGGTTGGAGGGACCAAAGGATCACTGCTGGTCACCTCTCCAGGTCCAGCCTGCACAGCAGCTGAGTGGCATTTCTGGAGCATTTGCTGCCCATCTGCTCCAGGCTCCTGTCCCTTCAGGACACAGTGACACACAGGGAATGACTCCTCACCAGTTAATGCTTCTGCCCACAGGACTGTTCTGGGGGGG
>NW_020923618.1:0-1987 GCF_003984885.1 Neopelma chrysocephalum
GCGGGAAGAGGATCGATCGCGTCTCCACTGATGTTGCCACAGGTGAGGGACTGCAGGTGTCCCCCAGGGCCTCTCAGGGAGCGGGGCTGGAGTGGGGTCCAGGGGCAGCCTGGAGGAACTGGGGGGCTGGGCTGTACTGGAGGGGACCAGAGAACTGGGGGCAACTGGGAGGACCCCGGGCACTGGGGAGAACTGGCAACGGGGTGATGTAGGGGGAACTGGGGGCAACTGGGGGCAATTGGGGGCAATCGGGGGCAATCAGGGACTGGAGAATACTGGAGATTGAGGGGAGCACAGCACTTGGAGGGACTGGGGGCAATTGGGGATTGGGACAAACTGGGGACCACTGGAAGGAATTTGGGGAATCTGGGCACCGGGGGAACTGGGGGGAACTGGGGACAGCTGGAAGGAACTGGGGGGATCTGGGCCCTGGGGGCTGGGGGGAACTGGGTAGAACTGGGTCCTGGGGGAAACTGATGGGAACTGGGGGACTTGGTGGAATTGGGGAATCAGGGGGAAGGGGGGAGGAACTGGTGCCTGGGGAAGACTGGGAGCTGTGGAGAACTGGTGTGAACTGAGGAGTGGGGGAACTGGTGGGAAATGGGGACTAGGGGGAACTGGGAAAACTGGGTACTGGGGAGAGCTGGGGCAAAGAGGCTGGGGGAATTGGGGACTAGAGTGGAGCTGGAGACTGGGGGGACTGGGGGAAACTGGGCACTAGGGAGAATTGGGGGGCTGGGGGAAACTGGGGGGATCTGGGGGCTGGGGGGAACCAGAGGGCTGGGGAGGTCTGGGAGAACTGGGGTACTGGGGGGACCTGTAGCAAAAAGGAGACTTGGGGGGACTGAGGGGAACTGGGGGGAACCAGGGACTGGGGGAAACTGGAGATTAAGGGGAATGCAGCAATGGGAGAGATTGGGAGAAGATGTGGAGACTTGGGACAATTGAGGGGTGTGGGAAACTGGAGGGAAGAGGGGACTTGAGGGAACTGGGGGGAACTGGGGCCTGGGGGAAACTGAGGGGCACTGGGGCCTCTCTGCTGGGGTGCAGTGTGTGGGTGGGGCCCTGGGGCCATGAGGGTTTTGGGATGTCAGCAGTTCCCCCCCACAGGTGCCCCAGGGACCCTCTGGGTGGGCTCCGTGTGGCCCCGCAGTGCCCAACTGCACTGGGACCCCCCCCTCATCCCCCCTGATGGCTACGAGCTGGTGTACGGCCCCCCCGGGGGGCCCCAGCAGGTAATGGACCCCCTCAAGCACCCCAACCCCCCTCAGGGACCTCCCAGGGGGACCCCACCAGGTAATGGCCCCCCCCCCACCAAAATCCCCAGGGGACCCCTCAGGGGCACCCCAAAAATCCCCAGGAACGCCCCGGGGGGCCCCAGCAGGTACCAGTCCCCCTGAGCCCCAAAACCCCTGTGGGACACTGCTGTGGCCCCCCCAGTAACCCCTTGGGGGACTCCAACATGACCTCAGGAGACCCCAGTATCCCCTTGGAGGACGCCAATAGCCCCGTGGGGACCCCAATGCCTCCCTGAGGGACCCCAAAACCCCTCATGGAACACCAATAGCCCCCTGAGGACCCAAATAATGCCTTGCAGGATCCCAGTAACAACCCTGGTGATTTCAATACAACCCCAGGCGATCCCAATAACACCTCAGGGGGTCCCATTTACCCCCCTTTGGGCACCTCAATACCCTGGGGAACCCCAATCCACCCCCCGGGGGACACCAATAACCCTTTGGGCACCTCAGTGACCCCCCCGGGGGCCTCCAATCCTCCCCTGGAACCCCAATCCCCCTCTGTGCCCCCAGACCCTGCAGTTGCCTCCTGAGGCCACGTCGCAGCAGCTGTGGGGGCTGGAGCCGGCGGGACATTATGGGGTGCAGCTGTGGGGCCGGGGGGTGGACCCCCAAACCTCTCCCCTCGAGGCCACCTTTGACACCCGTGAGTGGGGGCAGGGGGGGATGGGGAGGCTCCTTGGGGGGGG
>NW_020923618.1:1997-2212 GCF_003984885.1 Neopelma chrysocephalum
CCTTCCCTTGCACACACAGACAGTTCATTGCAGCAGGGGCAGGGTCTCCCTGGCTCCTGCTGCTGCTCCCAGGGGCTGGAGGCACCTCAGCCCTCCAGGGTGTCACCTGCTCTGCCCTGTCTGAGATGCCCCACGGCCTGAGGGATGGACACGGGGATGTGCACAGAAGCACATCCCAATGCTGCACTCAGGGATTTCCCAGGAAATGTTACTAT
>NW_020923619.1:0-24813 GCF_003984885.1 Neopelma chrysocephalum
CAGAATGTCTGAATTCTTGCATTCTTAACCCTTTCATCACTGTATTACGATTTCTTTTTAAAAAAGAAACTCCCCTTTTCACTTCTCTACAAAACGCTCACAGCAAAACAGGTTTGCTCGCGTTTAGATTCTTGAATTACATGCAGTCTTGCATTGAGATGTTTAATGTATTTAAAGCTGGAACAAACCCATCGGAAGCTGGGTTTTCAGGAGCTCAAGTGCTGCATTTACTGGGAAGAAAAAAATCCCCACGAAGCAAATTGCCAAGGTTTAGCTGCTCCATTTACAATAATAGCGTGTGTACATTCGTTTAGCCTTGTGGTGGTGGCTTTTCCTTTATGAGGTGTGGGGCGGAGAGTGTAAAGCTACTGTGTGTTGAGCTTGATGGGATGTCACTGAAAGGTACAGTATTCCTTTTCAGCCTACTAAGTTAGGAAATAGCTGGCCCCTGGAGCCCTCAGAGGGCACAATCAGCTTTGTCTCTGGAAAAGGCTTGTGAGATGAACCCTAAAATAAACACCTAACACTTCACATCTGTACAACTGAGCCCTGGGTTGCTATTTATTTTTTTTTTCATTTTTCTTTTTTCAGACTAGAATAGGGTTGCAAAAGTTCAGTTTAGCTGTTCTGCTGGCATCTGCTGCCACCTGCCCCTCTCTGCAGGGGTGAGAACAGATGTGCATCCTGCTGCCCCGTGGGCCACCATTCATCCTGAACTCCTTTTTGGCAGTAGGAGAGACCAGTAGCCTCCTGCCCCAGTGCTCACTAGCAGCCCTTGCTTCCTGCAGCCCCAGCCCTGTGCAGCTTTCTGTTGCTTATGTAGGTCACCCGTGGGTCAGTGCAGCTCTGCTGCAGCCCCATGGGCTCTGTGGGGCTGGCAGAGGTCAGAGCTACCCTTGGTGCCTGCCTGGGGTGTCCAGGCTGTCCCAGTGCCCCCTGGAGCAGAGGGTGGATGGTGCTGGGCTCTGCCTTGCCCACCTGCCTGGGGCACAGGCAAATGTGTGCAGCCCCCCAGGAGTGAGGGGGACTTTCGGGCTGGAAGGGAAGGCCAGCAGCAGGGTCTGTCTTCAGCATCATGCTTCATTCAGCTGGTGCCCTGAGCTCACCCTCCCACACGTTTCTGGGAGCTCTTGGCAGAGCTTAGGGCCCTTCATCATGGGCAGGGGGATCAAATCATGCATGTTCCTGTCTCAGAACCCTCTTCCCCAGTCCCTCAGCACCCTGACCATGTTGCAGCTCTTCATGTTTGGCCATGGTGCAGTGCCCCGAGTTCACCTTGTGCATGATTCCTAGATCAGCTGCCACCCCTGGCAGCCCCAGAGCAGCTCAGGGGTGCTGCCCCTGCTTGGGTGAGACCCTCGGTCCCCAGAGGTACAGAGGTGTCACCATGGCCAGGGCCTGCTCCTCTATCCCATGTATCTCAGGGTTTTCCATGGTACGTCACCAGCTGCGGCCTCTCCAGGGGTGCTTTGGTGAGATCAGGCTTTGATTGGGATCAGCTGTGCCCCGGGCAAGACTGAGCAAGTTCCGAGTATGCTGCCCAGAGGGAGAGGAGGGGAAGGCAGCCCTCGGGGAGGGGAGGAAGGCCTGTGGGGTTCCCTGTGAAATGAGCAAGGCAGATCTATTTTCAGTGTTGCTTGGCAGGGGTTTGCTGCAGCAGGGACAGTCCCTGCCCAGGGATGTGCATCCCTTTGCCCCCAGGGAGTGGAGGCAGCCCAAGTGGTGATTCCTTGTCCCTGCTGCTTCCCATGGCCCTCTGCCCTCCTGCTTGCATGTTACCTGGAAAGGCAGCTGCACCCTCCTGAGGTGTCCTGCTCCTTCAGCTCGGCCTTCCAGCAAGGACTGACTCAGCCTCAGGTGCTTTTTGGAGCCAGCAGTGGGGCTCCCCTGCATCCAGTGAGTGTGGGCACCCCCAGCCTCACACCAGCCCTGCGAGGGTGGCACCGGGGGTGGCAAAAGGGCCCCTGGTCTCCTGGCTGCAGGACTGGTCCCAGGGCCACCCCGGGACAGGGGCACCAACCTTCAGCTTTCAGGTGGCTGGGGGCAGTGAAGGAGCAGAGTGTGGCAATGCTGGCTGTGCTGATGGCTGGGTTGGAAATGAGGATACTGCATCTTTCAGGATTTCCCTTGTACTTTTGACCGTCTTCACTGTATACTCTCCAGTGACTTGTATTTCCAAGCTTGGTGTTGTAAGATGCATTATTATGACTCTTGTTTTACCCTTTTTTAAAGACAAGAAAGCAACCTCTTTCGAGCGCTCCGACAATAACCAGACTAATTTCTCTTCCCCACTGTCTTGTGCAGTGTCATTGCTTGTTGACTTGCTGGTTTCCTTTTTTTCAGATACAACTGAAGTATGAGGGGATTTTTTTGAAACTATTTAAGAGATGATTGCAGAAAAATGTTTACCTACTCTGTGTATTCTGGTTTTTTTCTTAACCCTTTTTCTCCTGTTTCAGCCAATATTAGCGTTTACATTTGCAACTTACAAGTCCCTTCAAATGCAGTTTTCAACCATTCTGAAACCAGCAGGGTACACTAGATTTCTTAGTAGTTTTCTTAGCTGGAATCCCAGATGTTTTCCTTTTTTTCTTCAGTATAATTTACCAGAAAGAATTAACTGATGCATTTTTGTGTTGTCTTCCCCTTCAGTAGTTATATTTTGTCTTTTCTGCACATCTGTCTACTAATAAAAATGTGAAATGAAAATATCTCTGTACTGTTACTTCCCTGGTTGTATTGCATGGGTTATTCAGAGCTTTGAATGACAAGTTCCGTGCTGCTCTGGTATCAATTCATACATCCATACACAAAAATCTGCGAGGTTTCTGGGAAATAAAGCCACTGTTTGACAGCTGCCCACACCTAAGACTAAAGAACAAGCTGATTTAGAGGAGGACTTTGGGAAAAGACCACAGGCTTTGCTGTTGCATTTAGTCTTCCTAAGTCAGGAAGGAGATCAGTGAGAAGTTGGTTCATGGATTGGTGGCTGGAGCAGGGAAGCAGGACACAGGGCCATGGTGCTGCTGGTGGTCGGTGCTCTGGCAGGGCAGGAGCTCAGCACTCCTGAAAGGATCAGACACGGCAGCAGGGACCTGCACTGCTGGGGCAGGGAATGGCTTTGGCCTCGTGCAGAAGCCTGGCAGAGAAATTGAGATCATGGCTGCTGGCCCTGCCTGGCCCACGCTGTTCCCTGCAGGCCCCGGAGAGGAGAAGCATGTTTGCTGTGCCTCGATGCTGCAGTTGGGCTAAAATTAGCGGGACAAATGTCAGGGAATTGCACTGGCTGCACTTGGCATCGATGGCAGTGCAGCAACTGCCCAGTCAAATGTAGTTGGGGCCAACTGCTTTGGCTGCACAGCTGTGCTGGAAGAATGGTGGTGGCATTTTGGAGCTGCCTTCCCAAAAGAGTCTCCATGGGGAATGGGACACAGAGGGATGGTGCTGTCTGGGAGCTGGCTTGCTTATATCTCCTGCCTGGCTCTCCAGCACTGGGCTGCCCAGAACTGCCAGGAGCTGCTCCCTGCAGCTCCAGCCCATCTGGTAAACCCGCCCATCTGGCAAAGGGAGGGGGGGTTCCCCCACTTTTCCCTGACAGCCAAGTGCAGCTGGGCTACCTCGACTCTGCCATCAGTGCCTGGAACTGGGCTTAGAGGGGAAATTGCAGCATAGTCCTGAAGGAACTCACAGTGTAGGGAAAGGACAGAACACCTTGTTGAGTCTCACGAGGAAAGCAGAGGAGCCTACATGTGGCTGACTGTGACAGTGCCTGTGGGCAGGACCTCAGAGCAGCTGGGAAGGTGCTGGAGCTGCCTTGGCTGCCCGGTGCTGGGGAGGAGGAGGGTGCTGCAGGACAGCACAGTCCATGTGCTGCCCTTCTGTGCTCACAGCCAGGCTGAGGATGGAAGTTGCCTGGCTGGGGTCAGTGGAGAAGCACTGGCAGGAGTCTTTGCAGCAGCTCTGCCAGGAATCCGAGGCTCAGGGGCTGCTGTGGGCTGGCACCAACTGGCACCTGCTGCCTTTCCCCAGCTCCAGCTGCTTCTGGACCCTGACACACACAGAAGGACCAAGCTACGCCTGCAGGGCAGCACCAGATATCTATAAACAAGAACTCAAGTGTGTGAAGACAGCTCTGGAGGGTTTTTGTGAAGAACAACTCCTGTGAGGCAGCAGCTCAGACCATGGGTAAATGAGGTGCTGTTGCTCTAAGGCTACAGCTGCTTGTACAGCCCTTGTACAGACTGACAGGTCCCAGCCCGCAGACACATCCTTGCCCTTCTTGACATCTCAACGCTGGTGGCAGTGGGACAGCAGCTGCCCAGAGCTTGCAGCAGCTGCTGGAGTTCAACCAGTGTCAAAACCTGAGCCAGGGCAAAGGAAGGCCAGGGCGGTTCTTGTGCTGCTCAGAGGCTGGGGGAGGGCTGGGTGACAACTGGGTCCCAGAGGGCCTGAGAGCTGGTAACAGAGAATGAAAAGTGGTTCTCAGGATAGAAACAACTTTTCTTGTGGATCTTGAGGGGAAAAAAGAATACCTTGCCTGTTGTGTGCTACGTATTTAGCCACTTCCTCTGCTGCTCAGGAGGATAAGCAGAAGACTTCCCTCGAGAACTCTCACCACTGCCCTTCCTCCCAGTGCAGCCCATGGACCTCTTGGGCAAAGCAAGGGAGGGCAGTGCTGCAGCTCTGCTCCCTCTCCATCCCAGCTGCTCCACAGGGACTCACAGCACCACCCCAGAAGACTCCAAGGGCAGAGACAATGCTGCTGGCAGGAGTCAGGGTGCTGCCCCGATCCCATCCCTGCTGCAGCTGCCTGAAAGCTCCTGGCCCTCAAGTGAACTCACCTTGGTCAGACCCACCTGCTGCTCTTACCCCCCCAGCTCAGCTCCTGTTGCAGGAGCGGGTGGAAAGGGACAGGCTGTAACACTGCTTCTGGAGCCTTTGAAAATGCAGACAAACACCAGTGATATGCTCAGATCTTTATTAGGTGGAGGAAGGGCTATAAAGAAATGAAAATCCTAGAACATTCACCGCACTGGTGCAGGACAAGAAGGACCAGGAGTTGCCTCGAGGGCCTTTGTTTTAAAAAAAGTGGGGAGGGACAGATGAAGTTTCCATCCAGTAGCTCTGGCTTTCCTGGGAGGGTGGCTCAGGGCAAAAAGAGGTACAAGACACAGCTTATACTTTATTTAAGAAACCGCTACATAGTTTTTGCCTCTAATGATGCAAAGGAGGTTCCAGGAGCCATCCAGTCTCTTGCTAGAGAAAAACAACAACAAAAATCCCCAAAAACAAATTAACAACAACAACAACAAAACAAAAACAAAACAAAAAAAAAATCAAAACCAAAATAAAAAAAAAGAACAAAAAAAGAAAACAAAAAAACTACAAACCAAAACAAAAAACCAAAACAGAAAACCCTGTCCTGTTTTTTTATTATTATTATTATCAAAAAACTTAAAAATTCAAAGGTGAGGCTGCAGCTCAAGGCCACAATGATGAAACAGCCCATGACAGTTTGTCTTGCACAGCAGGAGGGAGGGAGGAGATGAAAGAAAGGGGAAGGCCGATAAAAAAATTCTTTTTCTTTCTTTTATTTTCCTCCTCTTTAAAATAACAGCTATACGGGGGGCTGAGAATAGATATCAAACCAACAGGACACATCTTGATTTGCTTTTTTTGAAGGGCAAGTCTCCTTATTTGCCTGAATTTAGAACTGCGTTCAATAAATGGGATCCAGCTCTAAAAAAAAAAAAAAAAAAAAGGCGCAGTTTGTCTTTTGTCTGACAGAGTTCAAAAACCCATAGAGCTTAAAAAAAAACCTAAACAAGGAAGGAAGGATGCCCTGGTGCAGATGGAAAATGAATAATTAGTTTTCCTACAAAGAAAATAAAAGAGGCTTCAAGATGCAGAAAACCACATTTAGGCTCTATTACATTTACAAATACATACATAAATATATTACATACAACAGCAACTCAAAGAGGAAGCAGGCGAGTCACACAGAGGATGGCTGGCTGGCTGCAGTTCTCCCCGCACAGACGTTTGGCTGAGCAGTTACTTCTCCTAATAATTCCAGGAATGGGCTTCGGCTTTTGTTTTCCTTTTTCTCTTTTGTTTTCTTTTTTTTTTTTTCTTCTTTTTCTTTTTCCTCCTCTCCTTTCATTCTCTCTCCCTTCCCCCATTTCGGATTTAGTTTGTCCAGTATGGAGAAGTGCCATAGGTGGTTTTGGTAGCCTGAGACTTTTGCTGCATGGTGCTGGGTTGGTTGCGTTGGCCAGATCCACCCTAGAGATGGGAAGCAAAGGAGACATGGGCATCTGCTACCATAGCCCCAGAGCTCCCAGGAATGACAGGCCCATCCAAACATCACCAGGGACAGCCCCCACACCCACCAACGCAGAGGTGCTACCCCCAAAATGGATCTGTTCCTGCCCTGCAACATCTCTGCATCCTGCAATCCAGGATGAACGGCCACAGGGACAACAAGCAGGAGCTTGGGGATGCACCATCCCAATGCCTCCCACCCAAGACAGGGTCAAGCACAAGGAAAGTGAGGAGCAGGACTGGGGACAGCAAAGGAGCTCTCCCAAGGTGAACGGAGGTGGTGCACCAGACAAGGATGTCACACATTTGGAGTGTAAAAGCATGTCCTATTTCTGGACTCTCAAGGTTGAACACTCTGTTCTTCCAGGGAATATTTAGACTGAGGAAAGGAAACAAGAGTGCAGGTGAAATCAAATTGGAGCTGACGTACCCTACAAGGGGATGTTTCATTTTCCCCCAGAATCATAGTCCAAGTGCTCACATCCTGCTCTCCTGCCGCAGGCAGGGCACAGCAGCACCTGCCTCAGCTTCACCCCTCAGCCCATCTCTCCACACTCCACATCAGGATGGGCTCTTCACAGAGTCACAGCCTGGCTGAGGCTGGCAGGGACCTCTGGAGGTATCTTATCTGACCCCTGTGCTCATACAGTATCACCTACAGCCTGCTGCCCAGCACCATGTCCAGACAGCTCCAAGGATGGAGACTCCACCACCTTCCTTGGCAAGCTGTGCCAGTGCTTGGTCACCATCCCAGTAAAAATGTGTTCAGAGAGAACATCCTGTGTCCCAGTTTGTGCTCAATGCCTCTGTTCCTGTCACTGGGCACCAGTGAAAAGAGCCTGGCTCCATTCCTCTTTACACCCTCCCTGTGGGTATTTCTGTACATTGATGAGAACCCGTCAGTGCTCTCCAGGTTGAATTGTCCCAGTTCTCAGCCTTTCCTCATAGGAGACGTGATCCAGTCCCTTCATAATCCTTATGGTTCTTCATTGGACTCTCTCCAGTGTGTCCACCTCTCCCATAGTGGGAAGCCAAGAACTGGATACAATGCTGCAGCTGTGGCCTCACCAGCACTGAGCTGAGGGCAAGGATCAGTTCCCTCAACCTGCTGGCAATGCTGTGCCTAGGGCAGCTCAGGATCCCATTGTCCTTTTTTGCTGCAAGGGCACTTTCCTGGCTCACAGTCAACTTGGTGCCCACCAGGAACCCCAGGGCTTTTTCTGCTGAGCTGCTTTCCAGCTGGGTGGTCCCTAATATATGTTGGTGCATGGGGCTGTTTCTCCCCAGAGGCAGGACTTGGCGCTTCCCTTTGCTGAACTTCATGAGGTTCCCTTCCCAGGCTGGCCAACAGCATCAAGCCTGTCAGTCTGCAATCGCTGCCAAGGCCCTTTCCCAGTGAACAAAGCAAACACCACAAAAAAACAACTGCCCCAGGACCCTGCAGGGATGGGGGGAGCAATGCCCTTGGGCAGCTGCAGAGGCAGACGGGGCTGACTCACCTGCCCATCCTGCTGAAGGTGGTGATGCAGCATCTGGGAATGAGGCTGCTGATGTGCAGGGAGGATATGGAGAAATGGGGCTGGAGCATAACCCGGGGCAGCACCAGGGTTCAGAGGCCCAGTGGATCCGAGAGCAGAGGGCAGGCTGAAGGGAGGCGGAGTGCCAGCATGGAATCCCTGCTTGTCAAACGTCTGCACGGGAGGCAACGGGCACAGTGTCAGACTGATGTGAGCAGTCCCAGCCAGACGAGAACCAGAGTGGCCCAAACGCACATCCCCTGAACCTTTGACCGACCCCATGAGCAAGCCAGGTCACACTGAATACCTGTCAGCACCCCTGAGGATGAGTTTCAGCTCCTGTTCTAACCCGTATTTCTGCACTAATGGTTCTGACATTTTTATTTTCACGGCTATTGTGTTCCTTTTTTCCCTGACCTCTTTTCATTCAGAGGGACGTGGGATGGCAGTAGCTGCCTGATCAGTCCTTCTCATACTGAGTGGGCTCAGCCTGGAACTACTTGACCTACCCAGGGCAGTCCAACAAAAATGCAAAAACTTGCAGTAATATTTTCCTCTTGCTGGCCAAAGCTTGATGCCTAACTCTAAGCATGTAGCTGACAGCTGACTTGCTACCTGTAAGTATGGATCACAACCAGATTACCCTGGCTGAGGGCACAGGGAGGAGCAAACAGGAGCTGGACATAAGCCCACTGCCCAGCTTGTCAAGGCACCTCCTGCTTTGCTGGGAAGTTGCACAATGAGCAATGGCCCCAGGAGACTGTGGGACAGGGATTCCTGGGCATAGGGATGGGCACTACTGCCTGGTTCCTCTGGTGAAAAGCGAGAGGTCTCTCGACTCTCCTGCTTTGGGAGCTATTTAGACTAAAAATCCCATCACCCATCACATTTCATTTGCACCCAGGACAGTGCTGGCATGGGGTAGCTTGGGCAGCGTGCGGCACAGGGAGTGCTGAGCCTCTGCCAGTAGCTGCTGTCAGGAGCTGACAGCAGGAACAGTGCAACAGAGAACAAGTCCAACAGCAAACAGAGCCAGCTTACAGATGCCATGGCCTGCTGACCCTGGGACTGGCCAGCCTGGGAACAGAAGGGGATTCACGGGCCTGGCCTTGGGCCATGAGGGAGGGTTCAGCATTGCTCACCTGAGTCTTGTTATAGACTGAGCCGCTGATATCAGGCACACCCGTGTTACTTGAGGTCACAGAAACACCTGGAAAACAAAAATGCCACCCACAATGAGAATGTCACCCAGCACGACCCCATGCTTTGCTCCCAGTGCCTCCGGTAGCCTCAGTGGATGCACTGCCCTGCCGCTGGCCAGCCTGGCAGAGTTCTCTGGGATCTCAGACCCACAGCAACCCCACACGGGAACAGAAAAAAGGGCTCAGTTCCTCGTTCTCACTGCAAACCAGGAAGCCAGCCCACTGGGATAAATCACTCAGGTCCACAATCCAGCAGTTACCACTTGGATTCCAGTGCACTTCACCAGGCAGCAGCTGGTTGCACTGAACGCTCGTTTAAGCTCACAAAAAGCCAGATTTCCCCTAGGATAAGGGGTGCATTTGGCTCTTCTGCAGCATTCAAGAGCCTTCCAGTGGTGCCCTGAGCAATGAGACTCAGCATCTCCAACATATCTGAGCCCCCGTCCTTTCACATCCTGCAGAAGAGTGAGGCCTGCGATGCTGCCCTGACACCAGGGACATCACTGACTCAGACTGGCTTCCACCTGGACTGTCTGGCGGCACAACGGGCTCAGAAACACTCACCAGCAAGGTGGCTCTCAAACCAGACACTTATTCACAGTTTTTTAAGGACTGGCTCTGATCATTTCACTTGGATCAGAATAAAACCAGCAGTTCCTTTGGCAGTTGACTCGGAGGACTGGAATCAAAAGGTGTGCACTTCTTAGCAACACAGGTTACTTCAAGCCTGTAACCCTCCTCCAAACATTGCTCTTTTTTGGATTGCTTGTCCACCAAGGAGAGCATGATCACCTGGTGTTTCAAATGCAGAGCAAAGCTTGGTATTTGCTGAAGCCCAAGGATGAACTAGTTAGTGCTAAGCAGTTCAGTATACACTTTGCAGGTCTAACCAGCATGTGCAGAATAAAGCTTTCATATGAGCTGTGTAAATTCTTCAGCCTTTATGGTCACAGAGGAAACATTTCCAGGCACGACACAACGTGAGTTACAGGGTGTACAGACAGCAGCTTGACAGCCCAGAGATGTGTGAGGTGTCCTGCTCATCCATAACACACGGCTGTCTCAGGGGCCTACCAAGAAACTTAAAATCTAGCCATCGTTTGCCAGAGGACCATTTCAGCAGCAGCATCCAACTGCTCAGGTTTCACAAACACGGCACTGCTGAAGGATCACTATGTTCTTCAGCAATAAAAATTTTGGCAGGGGAAACAGCTCACCATCTCTCCCATGTATAATTGTGGACAAAGCTGCACATCAGCCACACAAACCCCATACGCAGAGTTCAGCCATGAGGTTTAGAAGGAACACCTGGGCCATTAGAGAAGCATTTTGTGTACGGGAGATGGAGAAACAGCTTGGATCGTGACCCTGTGCAACGCTGGCTGCTGTGCTCACTGCACAGCACTGGGAGATTGCCCTACTAAACCCCACTCCAGAGCAGCCTCAAGACTTGTGTGTTACCTTTCCCAGGTCCAGTGCCAGCAGATTTGTTTTGTGCTTGAGATGACCCACTGTAGCCTCCTTTGCTGTAATCTCCAGCTGCCGTTCCCTGCGTTAAGTCATCGTAGCCTGCCGGTGTGTACAAGACAAGGTGTTACAGGGCGCAAGCAGCGCTGCGGGTGCGCGCGGGCAGCGCGGCGGGGAGCCCTTACCTGCGCCATAGCCGTGCTGTCCGTAGCCACTGGCCTGCTGGAAAGGAGTCGATGCTGTGTTCAGGTTGACTCCGTGCTGCTTGGCAGACGCTGGAGGGACCTGGACAAAGGGAGGGAACAAAAGGCGCCGCTAAGAGGGGAACACGAGCTCCCTCTGCCATCTAGTGGGGAAGGCACCTCCACCTCGCGTGGGAAATTCAGTCTGGAGTTGGGAGGACTGGCATGGCACTCACACTTCCAGCAGTAACTTGCTGTAGTGGAATTGTGCAAGCCCCAGGATTTTTGCTAGAGTGATTGCAGTGCAGAACAGGCTGCATATTTCTGTCATATGCTCCATGTAAACAGCAAATTCTTACCCACAAACCCAGGAAGAAAAAACACAAAATCAAACTAAACATCAGTTCCTGCCTGAGGCTGTTTCTGTCCTGTAGGGCCCTAAATAGACTTATCTACCCTTCTGCCTGGAGCAGCACCTCTTCCCAAACAACCTTCTTCCTCCTGCGACTTCCAGGCCTGCCTTCTCACTTAATGGGGTCTCCTCCATCCTTGAAAGGACCTCCAGGCACTCTCAGCTCACTGACTCAGCTTTGGGTCTCCCCTTGACTCTTCAGAGACTAGTAAGGGCTTTCAGGAATACCAAGTCCATGAGCTGCAGCTGTCAGCTATTTAGGGAAAACTGCTCATGAGTTCTGGCCTTTTAAACTTCTTGTTTTCTCCTGGAAGGGACTGCATCTATTTTCTCATATTGCATGTTTTTGGAGATCCCTTGCAGACTGAGGAAGTTGACTCTATTCCATTTTCATGAGACTCCTCTCTGGGGTCCTCAGTATGAGAAAGCCATGGACCTGCCAGAGCAGATCCAGAGGAGGGCATGAAGATGATCATAGGGATCAGCATCTCTCCTATAAGGACAGGCTGAGAGTTGGGGTTGTTCAGCCTGGAGGAGAGAAGGCCCTGGGGAGACCTCACTGTGACCTTACAATACTTCACAGGGGCTTATAGGAAAGATGGAAAAAACATTCAACCAGGCCCTGTAGTGACCAGACAAGGGGCAGTCACTTTAAACTGAAAGTTGGTAGATTTAGATTAGATATAAGGAAAATATTCATTACCACGAGAGTGGTGTGGCACTGGCACAGATTATCCAGACAAGCTGTGGATGCCCAGTTCCTGGAAGCATTCTAGGCCAGACTAGATGGAGCTTTGAGCAACCTGGTCCAGTGGAAATTGTCCCTACCCAAGGCAGGGAGGTTGGAACAACACGGTCTTTGATGATCTCTTCCAACCCAAACCATTCTATAATTCCAAGATGCAGAATGTTTGGGCTGGAGAAAGCCAGAACCAGAGAGGCAAGCAGGGAGGGTTACAATTTAGGCTCTCACACTTACAAACATGGTTGGCCCATATTGGAATGCACTGGGAACACCGGGCACACCAGCGTAGTAAGGGAGCCCGGTGTAGCTGTACCCCGGGGGCAGGGTGGGGTTGAGGAAGGGCTGCTGAGTCGTGTGGTGAGTCTGTGTCTGGTTCTGCTGTGGCTGGGCCAGCGTGGTGGCCGGAGCAGGAGAGGCGGAATCCCCACGTCCAAATTTCGTTACATCACCTGCGAAAGAACGAACTGATCAGAAAAGCTACCAAAGCTATTCCAAAGACGGAGAATTCAATGGATTAAAATCCTCTGAATGCAAGTAGACAACTACAGAAGAGAGCACACCCTACACCTGAAAGCCTGCAGTTGTTCATGGTAAGCCCTCTCCCAGTCTCTGTTCCTGACAGCCACAGGGATTATTGCCTGTTCATGGCACAAGAACTCCGTGCCATGAATAATCCATTGATAAAATGGAGATATTGATACTCACCTATCTCACATGGTCTGAGCAGATTCATTACTATCAGATCATTGCAATAAAATATGCTAAAAGCAGAAGTATGGTAAATAGCCAAAGAGCCAATGGTTGTCGGGTTAAAGTGTCACTCTTCTGGAGGTTAAACTGATTAGCTAAGCTTCATGGGCTGAAAGCAAGTTAGGATTTACAGGCAGTGATGGGTATATTTTTGCCAATGTCTGTTTATTTGTCAAGCATAACTAATTAAGATGTCCAGTTCCTCACACCACCAAAGTTCTGAAGACAGTAGCTGAAGGCCAGGAAAGCAAGGCTTGCATCGTGGGCCACCTTATTGGAGAAGTAGGAAGGGAAATTCAGTTATTAACCCAAAAGTAGCCTCCCAGGAGAAGGGATTATGAAGCAGAAAACTCCCAAACACCTGAATGTTCTGGTAGCCTACAGAGCAGCATGTTTATATGTTTTTTTAAGGAGGTGACATACATCAGTCACATCTACCTCATCTCCAACAAGTTTTTCTTTTTGTTGGTTACCAGGAAGTATGACAACACTTAATACCTTCACTATAGGAACTACAATGCCCATGGCTACAGTTTTAAGCTGTAATCAGATGGCAGTGGATGAAAACCACTGCTGAAAACCCTGGATAGCATTAATATCATCTTTGCACAATGATGACTAAAGAGAAAGAGCAGGAGTGAAGAAGAGCTTCTTCAACCACATGTTTACAGAAGGGAAGAACAATTCCTCTTCCAGCAACAGCAGGAGGACCTGCACGTAGAAACCAGAACATCTCGCTTACCACCCTCATCTTTAAACAGCACTCACCTGAGTACGGGTTGTTAGCAAGGCTCCCATCTCTGCCTGTCAAGGTTGCAGGAGCAGGGAATGTAATTCCGTAGTAATCCTTGGAAAGAGACGACATCATTTATTAATAGTTGAAACTGTAACAGAGCTGAACAGCTCTTATAAACCCCGTATTATATGCAGAAGAAAATTTTGAAAGCAAGAACTAAAAGAAGTTTGAGTGGAATTTGACCTTATGCCTTGCAGCAGAGATAAAAATTTACCTGGATCCTCAAGTTAAAAATAAACCTACTTTACAGACATTTAAAATATTATATGCAAATACTTCATCTCTTAATAGTAAGCTAAAGGCAGTAACTAAACAATTTCCCTCCCAGCTGTCATCTTCTGGTGAGACTGTGCCTGGAACAGAACCAGGTCCAAAGTCACAACGTGGATGTACACAGTCTAAAGGTTTTGCCCTTGTACCATGCCCTGTTTTCTAAAAGTGGAGATGTCAGCCAGTGAAACAGCAAAAACATTAAAAAAAAAAAGGAGAAACATAGTTACTATTGGATGACTGGAAAATTTATTTAAACTACATTACAGGAGACCTCGGGTCAGTAGTGTCCAAAGTGGGGCAGGCATGACAATCCATTGGGGTGCATGAAGAAAATGGGTTTGGTACCATTCATAAATACAACTTACAGAATTTTAAAATAGTGTTTGTTTAACCTTTTTCTCCTCCTTTTTTAATTTTTACTTTTTTGTATGTTTTATACATGTTAGTACAGGAATATATGTATATAGTATAATTCAGAAATAAAAATACATTGTGAGTGAGTGCTCACAAATTTTTTACTGATGGGGTGCATAATAAAAAAGGTGGAGACCTCTGCCTTGGATCAGTCTTCCAGGTCCTCTACAGGAAAATAAACAGTCCTCACCCTAGAAGGCTTGCACTCTGAGATGACAGGACATGACAGCAAAACCAAAGCAGCATTTGGACTTCAGTTTGAGAGAAAAAGCAACAAGTTTGCCCTTCTCTCTCTGGATGAACTCCACCTGTGGGCCTGGTACTCTACTGTTTTTCCTCCTAATTTTCCTGTTTCACTCCTCACCACCTCCAATCCATCAAGAGTTAATGCTTTAGCCAGTAACATATCTATTTTCACACATTCTTAAGCACTGGAAAAGCATCCTCATTTGTCATACCCCTCTCTGCAAATTCCATAGCACCTCAAATGCTTTCTGAGTTGACACCACCTTGGTGCATTTCTGTGCATCACTCCCCTGTCTTCTGTACCCAATCCTCTATCACTGAACATGAAATATGTGGCAAAGTTTCAGTATTGGTGCTTTCTGTAATTTGAAATGGTGCCATTATTTCATCATCCTTTTCTTCCCAAGTAATTCCCCTTTATCAACTCAAGCATGAATCACTTGACAGAACATAACCAAACTCACATTAAAAGTCTTAGCAAAAAAGCAGCACTCCTATCATCTTCCGATAAAAATGCCACAAAAAGAAGATTTAGAGGAGAGATGTCAACAATTCAGTGGGTATGAACTGGAACTGACACACTACCATTCTCTCCTATACAAACTGGACAAAATATAATTAAATCCACATGAGAAGAGAGTGTAAGAATTGCAAGTATTCCCACTGCGCCTCAGGCAGGAGAAAACCACATAGTGCTGAATATCTCTACCCCACAAACCTGTGCATAAACACACTCAAACCAAACAGTCATTAGAAAATACGAGTGCAAGGCAGTTATCTTTGCAGTTCATGCCTGCCCAAAAGAAAGTATTAGAAGAGACACTCTGCTCTCCAGACCACAGATATCTCCCGACCTACAGAAGGCACACAGGAGAAGCTGCCTGAAGTCAAAACTGAAATACCAGGAATAGGCTCGAAAAGTGAGACAGAAAAGGATGGAAAAAGAGTAAGTGATGAGACATAATATATTTAAACTCCATCAAGCAGCTCACTGGGTACCACACACACCAGCTGAGGCATCTGTAAAATCTCTGCAACAGATGAGCAGAGAAGACAGTATACAGAAGACACTGTAACACAGAACTAAAGGACCCAAACAACAAAAAAATCCACAGGGAGAATTTACAGCATCAACATGCACATTACGTAATTGAGTTATCTTTAGAAAAGAACCTCAGGAGAAACTCCCATTCTCGCTGCATGAGCAGCCACCAGGATATCTTGCTGCTGGAAGTTGCCCAGGAAGCAGTGATGACTTCCACTTGGAACTTTGCCCACTTTCACTTTCTAGATGTAAGCAGACTGCCACATGAAATACAAACATTTCTGCCTGCTCCTGCCCCCCAACA
This sequence comes from Neopelma chrysocephalum, assembly GCF_003984885.1. NCBI lineage: Eukaryota > Metazoa > Chordata > Aves > Passeriformes > Pipridae > Neopelma > Neopelma chrysocephalum. Next base: position 15,678 of record NW_020923619.1, read on the forward strand.
TCATTTTCACAAAAAATTCAAAACACAACTAAACCCCCCCCCAAAATCTAGAAAACACAACCATTGCATGAATAGCTGACGAAAAATCCTTCGTGACATATATACATTTATTTCTATGAACATACCTAAGATAAATAACTCAGGGTGCATGGGGTATAAAAGATACCCCCCAAAATATTCTGCAGATATTTGCAGAGAGAGTAAAAACTCCTCCACCAGCAAAGTTGCAGATGACACAGAAGAAATAAAAAATATTAACACATATATATTAAAAAAAATTAAAGAATGCTGGGAGACTAATAATATTTGTCAATAAGAAATACAGGAAAACATCTATTAACATGCAAAACAAGCATTATATAAAAATAATATCAGAGCATAAAATAATAAAAAATAGCTGCTGGCAGGCAGAGAAATTTTAAAATAAAACCCAAAAGATAGCACACGAAACAGATGAAAAGGAAACCCTGAAACAGATCCCCAGCACAGCCACCCAGAAAACTTTTTCTGCCATGCTTTCATCTCCCACTGCACCGTAACAGGACAGATAGGAGTCCTGGGAAAGAACCAGTTCCACTTCCCACAGAGGGCCATCTCCTGGTCACACTGAACAAGCACAACAGAAGCCCTCAGGACGAAGCAAACAGAAAGCAAAAATGAAAACGAAGGGAGGGAAATTCTGCCTAGATGATGGTGATGATGAAAGGAAAGCCAGGGCACCACAAAAAGCTGCACACTGGCAGCACCCTAAGCACAGCAACCACCACCACCGAGCCAGACCAAGCTCCTGCACAGCACCCACGGCTCCACCATGGCTGTACCTGGATCTCAACAGCCCTGCCTGTGGAATGGCACCCTGGCACTTCTGCTCCTGCTCACCGCTCTCACCTCCAGCCTTCCCTGCCACCACCTGCAGACCTTCGACAACACCTTCCCCTGGGAACAACTCCAGCTCCTCAACGACATGGCTCCCAACTCAACAAACACCTGTCAACTCCACAACCCGCCTTTCTTCCCCGACACCCTCCGCCTCAACAACCTCAACCCGCACCAAGCCGCCGACGCCGCCCTACGCATCCTCCAACACCTCTTCCACACCCTCAGCGACAACAGCACCTCCCAGCACTGGCACGCCCAGCCACGACACCGCCTCCTCAACCAACTCCAGCACCACATCCACCGCCTCGAGCAATGCCGCCCCGACAACGCACGCCTCTTCAAAGGACCCCGCAACTTGGTGTTCACCATGAAAAGGTACTTCAGGGGCATCCACCTCTTCCTCCACGCCCACAACCACAGCGCCTGTGCCTGGGAGCACATCCGCCTCGAAGCTATTACCTGCTTCCAACGCGTGGACACACTCCTACGGCGAATGAAGCGTCAAGGTGCTCCGGACCTCACTAAACCCACGGACAGCCAACGCCCATCCCCAGTCAGCGCCAGTGCCCACGGATGGAGAGATGGCAGCAGCAGCCCAGGCTGGGATCGCTCGGCACCGCTCACGCCGCCTCCAGCCACAATGCTGAGATGACGGGGAAATGGGTATGACCGTGGCGACACCGGGGTCAGGCTGTGGCACAAACCATGGCCACTGGAAAGGAATGGGGAGGAAGTTTCTGTGCTGCACACTAATGGACAGCTGGGAGGCACTGGGGATAGGCACGGTACTTATTACTCATGGAATTTCAAGTCCATCCAGACTGCAACTTCAACTGATGATGCGGAACGGGACCATGGACACTTTGGGGGATACTGTGGGACTCTCATGCCAATCACTATTTATCACAGAACTATTTTTTACTTATTTAATTGATTTATTATTTATTTATTTATTTGGCTAGCCATTAACTTATCTATTCAGTCACTTGTTGGAAATAAAGACTTTTTGTAAAAAGAGAAGGAAAAAGCAAACCTGTGGTCATCATGTTCATACCTGACAGGTAAAGACACGGTCTTTTAGGTAGGCAAGGATGAGTCTCCCTCCTGCATCCTGTGTCAACTGATCCCAATGCCTTGCGCCCAGGTCAAAGGCTACAGATAGCAGGCCACTTTCAGGGACCCACTGTGGTCCTGAAAGCCCACAAGGCATCTCCTACTGATGCCAGACCCTTGGAGCACCCATTTGTCCAGATGACACACTTCCTCCTCTCCTGCCACCCCTTCAGACCCTCTCACAACACCAAGACATGAAAGCCACCTCCAAAACACCATCCCACCACAAATATCCATTCAGCACTGCTTTGGAACAAGCAGGGTGGTATAGACAAGATGCATCTCAAAGAATCAAGGAGGGGACCTACCAAGGTCTGCAGAGATTTGGACATGAAACAGCAGCCCAATGCTACCAACATCCCCCAAGAAAAACAAAAAAAGACACAAAACCCACAGGTGATGCCCAAGACTGCTCATTGCTCTCCTACAGCCACCACAACTGGTCCAGGATGCTCCCACATGCACCTACACACCAGTGGCCATGGGGACTTGCACTACACAGAGGACATTGTCCTTGTCCTTCACCCCAACGCATCCTCAGCAAACAGTAAGATACATTCCCCAACCACCACCACCCAACACGGTCCTACCCAACCAGCACATCCAGTACAGCATTCCCCATGAAGGAAACTGCCCACACACCTCTAGCACCTGCTGCTCCTTCACCCTCCAACCCATCACCCCAAGAATATCTGCCCCAGCTGGTTTGCCCTCCCTGGGGAAGCCCAAGCAATGCCAGCAGCTCTGGCCTCCTCTTGCACAGGATAAAGAGGTTGCTCTCCGTGCTCAAACCACCTCCACCACCGCATCACTACAAGGACACTGCTCCACGCAAACACAAATGATCACTTCCCATCTAGCTGGAGAGTGACAAAAAAGAGGGACCAAATATAGAATAATAGAATCTCTGAGGTTGGAAAAGACCTATAAGATCACCAAATCCAACCTTTGACCAAATGCCAATATAGCCACTAAACCATACAATGAAGCCTGTTCCAATGCCTGACCACTCCTTCGGTGAAGGATTTTTAACTAACATCCAACCTGAATCTCCCCTGGCACAACTTGAGGCCATTTTCCTTTCCTATCACTGGTTGCCTGGGAGAAAAGGCCAATCCCCACCTGGCTACAACCTCCTTTCAGATAATTGTAGAGAGGGATAAATACGGTCTCCCCCAAATTCCAGGCTAAACATCCCCAACTCCCTCAGCTGCTCCTCATATGACTTACCCTACAGACCCTTCCCCAGCTCTGTTCCCTTCTCTGGACACACTCCAGCACCTCAATGTCTTTCTTATCATAGGGGACCAAAACTGAACATAAGAGTCAAGGTGCAGCCTCACCAGTGCCCAGTACAGAGGGACAGTCATTGCCTGGTCCTGCTGCCCCCATTATTGCTGACACAGGACAGGGGTCATTGGCCTTCTTGCCCACCTGGACTCTCTCTGACTCATGTTCAGCCACTGTCGACCAGCACTCTCAGGTCCTTTCCCACCAAGCAGCTTCTCAGCCATTCTGCCCCCAGCCTGGAGCACTGCAGGGGGGTTGTTGTGACCCAAGGGCAGGACGTGGCACTTGGCCTTGCTGAACCTCACACAACTGGCCACAGCCCATCGATCCAACCTGTCCAGATCCCTCTGCAGAGCCCTCCTGCCTTCCAGCAGATCAACACTCTCATCCAACTTGGTCTTCAAATCAACGGAGGGTGCTCTTGATCTCCTTGTCCAGATTACCAATAAAAGCAATAAACAGGGATGGACCCAGCAGTGAGCCCTGGGGAACACCACTGGTGACTGGCCCCAGCTGGATGTAATTCCATGCACCAGCACTCTCTGGGCATGGCCATCAGCCAGTTTTTTAGTCAGGGAACAGAGCATCCATCCGAGCCAGGAGCAGCCAGTTTCTCCAGGAGAATTCTATGCAAAATGGTGTCAAAGGTTTTACTATAAAAGTCCAGGAAGTCAACATTCACTGAGCAGGTCACCTTGTCATAGAAGGAGATCAGGTTGGTGAACCAGGACTTGCCTCTCCTAAATCCTTGCTGGCTGATCCAGGGCCTGATCCCCTGGTTCTCCTGTGTGTGCTGTGTGATGGTACGCAGGATGATCTCTCCATTACCTTCTCCAGCATAGAGGTCAGACTGACAGATCTGTGGTTCCTGGGACCCTACTTCCAACCTTTTCTGTAGGTAAGCGTTACATTGCCCAAGCTCCAGTCGTCTGGAACGCCCCTGGTTGTCCAGGACTGCTAGTAAGTGATGAGGAGTGGCTTGGTGAGCTCTTACACCAGCTCTCTTATATATTCAGGTACAGTGCAGGACCCCTCAAGATGAAACTTCCACACTGTACTAATGTCCTCTTGATGTTCCTCCTAACCAGAAACACCCTGTGATGCCAGACATGGGGACCTCATTGGTTCTGTCTTCTCTGAGGTGGCTGAAGGAGCTAAAACCTCCTCAGGCATAAAAACAGGAGGAGTGGTAATGACACAAGCTGGAATACAGGGAATTCAAATATGAAGGAATAAATTCATTAGTATTATTTTTTAACGTGAAGGTGATACAACACCAGAAGGGGGATCAGGAAGGTTCAGTGATATCCATTCCTGGAGATACATCTAAAAGCATCACTGGACAAGGCCATCAGCAACCTTCTCTGATACCACCTCCTCTCAGCATCACAGTGAACTTGGGATATCCAGAGAAAAAAGACCATTAAAAACAATTGAAAAAGTGGAAAGGAAATTATAAACGATCAGTGATTAAAAAAAAAAACAAAGACAGAAACTGAGAACTTTCAGTAGTATGAGGGCATAAGACACACACATATTTTCACCAGGTATACACCGGAAATTGTAAATTGCTTGTAAAGGACCTTTCCCTCAGCAGAGCACAATGAGACAGTGGTCATGAAAAGTTCCTCAACCGGCACAAAGCCAAAAACAATTCCAATACAAAAATATCTCTGACTCTGCCTCCTTCATTGTTCAAAAGCAGCAGTTTAGTTCTTATCCCCCATCACAATGAGGTTCAAACCACAAAAGGGAAGCAAAGAGACTGCAGAAGCTTTATCAAAAAACATTCAGTCCTCAGGTGTTTAAACCCAGAGCCACCTCCTTGAACCTCCTGAGAAATAAACTATTTTACAACTCTCCCAAAATGTACAAAGAAACAATGTATTGTTATGAATATAAAGATGAATACAAAGAACACCTCACTTAGAGTAAAAAACCCAAAAAAACAATTAATGGAGAGTTACAAAAGGACTTCAAGAGTGTTGTGGGCAGAATGAAAGCTTCAGATAACATTTACCAAGGAAGCCCTTCTATTGAGTGGTAAGGTTTGGAAAGGACCCCCTTGCTTTCTAAACTCCTTATCAGAGAAGAGAGTCTGGGAGTGGCTTTATCCAATCCTAGTCTCAGACTTAGTCAAGGTTTATGTCTGAAGAATTACACAGGTGTAAGTGAGCCTTTATATGACTTGGTCCCACAGGATTAGGGACAAATTCATACAGAAAATATGTTGCTCAAGGAAAAAAAAATTAATAAAATTATTAATGATAATGATTGGACTAAAGAACTTTAATCAGAATTACCAATTGCAAATAACAGGTAGTTGTAATTATTTATATAGTGCACTATTGACCAATCTTTTCAAAGCCATCTTAAAAATAACTAGAGAATGATGTAACTCATCCAAAGACTATAGGCAAATCCTTTTCCTCAGCCTCCAGGAGTAATGTAGAGGGGCATCCCCACTCAACGGAGGAATCTCCATGCATGCAACAAGAACGGCGGTGCTGGAAATCCCCGCAGTTAAACTGTGCAAATAGGATTGATAGTATAAAGTAAATTACCATAATGCATTTATTGCAAGGAAAGTTCAAAAAGCTCAGCAGCTTCAGGTAACTTATCAGTTACCTAAAGCCTCCGGGCTTCTGCCTCAGGAACTTTGTTTGCACATCTGCACCAGTGCAATTCTCAGTCAGCAAATACTATTTTAAAAACCCTCAGAATGCTTAACTTTGGGACTGTTGGAAGAGGCTGGTTTAAGCGCTGTTAAACACAACAAACGAGGAAAATTCCCTATCCTCCACAGCCAATACCCCTGGCAGGAACGGCAAAGTCCAAGCTGCTTTACAACAAGTTAAGCAGAGAGTCCAGCTACAGGCAACAAGGGAAATTCAGCGAAACACGAGAGTAATAAAAGTTGACCCTGAGAGAAAGGGGAAACCACAAAAAACCAACAACATCATCACAACATAACCCTGTGCCACAAACTCAACGGTTTCATACCCAACAGACAACATACCCTCACAAATGCCTCCATGCAAAGAACACCACCACCACCACCACTACCCTCCACAACAACCCTCTCTCTTCCTCAGCACAAGGTCTGCACGGCACCTCTCCTTCTTGCCACCCCAATCCCTTCTCCAAGGACCTTGTCAGTCACACACACCCCAAACACACGCCCACAACACCCCTCTGACACCCACCACCCCCACCCACCTCTCGCCTCCCGCCTCCCCTCACCCCACACAACACACACCGCTCACACAACGCGCCCGCACCCTCCAACCCCTCACCCTCTCTTTATACAGCCTCACCTACTGATTTGCACAAAGACTTTTATCGCCTTATTTATTGACTTATTTATCTATTTATTCACTTATTTATGACACACCAAATAAAGACCTCTAACAAAACACTTCCCACTGCCTCTTGTCTCACCAGCACAGCAACCACCCTCTGCGATTCGGGGAAGTCACCTCCGCTCAACACCTACACCCAGCCCTCATCCAAACAGCCTTCTCCCAGCATCCCCGCACCACTCTTCTCCCTGCTGCCTCCGCAAGGACCATCTTGCAGCAACCTCTTTCCAAAAACACTCGCAGGGGCTTGCCAACACCACACAAGCACAAAAGCACAGATGCACGAAGGCTGCAAAGCACTGCTGCAGCTCATCATGCTCCTCCACAGCACCATGCTTAGGATTCTCTTCGGACGCATCCCAAATATCTTCTCCACACAGGGAGACTCCACAGCACGACAACAAAGCCGCCTCTACAGCTCGCTCAGCTGCACATGCCACACCACTCCTCACTGCTCTCCAGGGCCACAAGGAGCCCTTCAACACAACTCTTTGCCTGGCCCAGCTGCCCACTTCTTTAACCACCATCCCATGGGCTCCATCCATCCAATCCATGCCTCTCCAACTTAAGAGGCACGGATGTCCTGAGGGACAGTGGCAAACGCTTTCCCTTAGTCCAGGCACACCATGGCGTTGGCCCCATCCAACAAGCCTGCCCTGGAGCATCACAGTCCCCAACAGCTCCTCCCTCTTCCTCAGCACAAGGTCCAGCACGGCACCTCTCCTTCTTGCCACCCCAATCCCTTCTCCCAGGACCCTGTCAGTCACACATTCCAGGAACCTCCAGCACTCCCTCTGCCCTGCCCTCTTCTCCCTCCAACCCATAGCAGGCTGATTGAAATCTCCCAGCACAAAGAGGCCTTACGAGCCTGCGGCTGCTCCCATCTGCTTACACACAGGGCTAAACCCACACCAGCCTCCTGATGGGGTGGCCTGCAGCAAAAAGCCCTGCAGCGCCCAAACCCTCACCCTGCCCTCCCTTCAATCTTCACCCACCAACTATCGCGTGCCTCCTCATCCTCCCCCACACACATTGCCACGCCCTCCACACGCTCCCTGACGTGGACACCTACACCCCCCCCTCATCTCCAGAACCTCTCTTGCCAAAAAAGTGGAAAAACTTTCCACTCCAAGGCTCCAGACAGAGCCAATGAGACCATATCCACACAGACATGTGCACGTCTCTACTTCCTCTCTTCCTCCTTTCTTTCCCATACTACCCGAGTTTGGGTAAAGCCATCGGAGCCTGTAGGATACACTTCTCTGCTCCAGGCTCAACACGACCGGCTCCCTCGCCCTTTCACCCAACAAAAGCAATCTCAGCCCCTCAGCATCTTCTTAGCCCTATGCTGCACCTGCTCCAGCAGCTCCACATCTCTTCTCTAAGAAGGAGACCAAATTGGACAGAGCACTCCACGTCAGCCCTCGGCGGACAGCACAGGGCTCCAGGTGAGGGAGCTGGACGTTCCGAAACGCAACACCCTTCACTGGCGACTTTCTCCTCTCGCGCTCCAGCCGCCTCAAGCACAGGGGCAGACAGAAAACAACCCAAACCTCACTCCAAGGACACACACGGGGCACCGCAGACGGGGATCAAAACTGCAGCGAAAAGCAGCAGCAAAGCTTTTCCCTTCTTCCTCAAGCTTTCCTCCTGCCTTCTTTTCCCCTTCTCAACAACTTCACACGTGGCACCTGGGCCACCTCCATCCACAAACATAGCCACTGCTCCAGCACCAACACCCATAGAAATTTCTTCCCCTTCCTTCCTCCACGCCCTCACTGCAGGAGGGGGATCCCCAAGCTCCAACCACTGACATCACTGCACATCCCTGCCCAACACGAAAGGAAAACAGTGGCCAACAGGAAAACAAAGGAGAACCACAAAGGGAAAGGAAAACCAACCACAGCCACCACAAGGGCACTGCAGACGGAAAAAACTCCCGATGCACAACACGGGCCCCGCAGCTGCCCTGCAGCTGACAGGGAACCCCAAACACCCCTCCCCGACACAGCTCACCCCAAAGGCTCTGACCCAGGGCTTTCGCATCCTCCCATCGCCCGCTACGCACAACCTCCCCCACCACACCACCAACACTGCCCTCCACAACCACCGCCACCACAACAAACCACTTCCCCCACACCAACACACCCGCCAGCCCCAGCTGGAAACCACGGACGGAAACTCACCGCAATCAGAAAGCGACAAAGGGAAACACAACGCCACACATAAAGCCGCGCGCCCGCCACCAGCCCAAGCACACCAACCACCAACAACGACCAGCCTCGCCAGCCTCCGCACCGCCACCAACCAACAGCACCCACCGGCACATCATGGCTGCGCTCACCACCCCACAGCCCCGCCTGTGCCACGCCGCCCCGACACTTCTGCTCCTGCTCACCGCTCTCACCGCCGCCCTCGCCTGCCAACACCTCTGGACCCAGCACGACACCTTCCCCTGGGAACAACTCCAGCTCCTCAACGACATGGCTCCC
>NW_020923620.1:0-4435 GCF_003984885.1 Neopelma chrysocephalum
GTGACTGTAGTTTATTACAAAGTGTTTAGACTAGTTTATAAATGTGAAGTTTATGACTACGTTACTAGAGGAAATGTTCATCCTGATAAAGTAACAGAAATTAATAGAAAACATTTATTCTACTTTCTAAATAATGATTCTGGTCAGATACTTTGGTATAAGTCTGAATGAGCAAGTGAGATTTGAAGTAAATTACTTCAATAAAAGTCAGTTAAAAATATGTATACACATAAGAACCATCACAGTTATAACCAAACATAATATCCATATTACCCTGAGTTTGTTTGCTCAAAATCCCTGTGTTTTACTCCAGAATCCTTATTAATTCTGATAGGACTGTTAGTCTTTTAAGTATATTGATACATTTACCCTTATTTAGCATTTTTCCCACCTTTCCTTCTCTATCAGATTTGTTCTTTCATATGAGAAAAGCTACCAAATTATCAGTTTCAGTTTTCTAGTGAAGAACAACTTTGGTCTCTGCTGTTCTTTCTTAAAGGACTAGGAGGATTTTTAAAGCATTCATTGATAGCCAAGAAGATAAAATCATGCATGTATGCTCAATTTGAAATTTCTTTCTGAAGCTGACTGTGTACTCAGTGATTTGCCAGTATGCTTGATCAAAGTTTAAGTTATTCATTGAAAGCAGAGAGAGTAAAGTTTAAAAGTTTGTTCCATTTATATGCATAAACATTTATATATATATATATTTACTTAAAATTATATATATATTTCTGAAAGTACAGTAGTAGTAATTTGATAACCAAGAAACTTGTGAAGTGTGCTCATTCTATAAGTTATCTGATGGGTTTTGTCCTTTACCCTCTGTTCATATGGTAACTGTATTTCTGCACTTGATAAATATTGTTTAGTTTGTCTGGCTCTTGCAGTTCATTGTTTGAATTAGCAGACTGGCCATTGACTCACAAAATACCACTTTTGATCTGTGTTCAAATAAATAGAAGTTCTGAAAGGAAAGCATAAACAACAAGTAATGAGAAATAAAAATAATTGATATTAAACCGCAGATGTCTCTTAGTGAACTAATATTCTTCTGAAAATGTATTTAAAATATTCTTGCCCCAGGTGACTGTAAGAAGATGTATAATTTTTCTTGGAAGTTCTTGTTGATAGATAGAAATAACATCTAGTTATTTCACTATAGTTCATTCTTTTGAAATAGTTTTGAGAAACAAATAAATTTTTGAATTATGAATAGTTTCATAAAGCAAGAAAGGTCTGTTCCTCTGTTTCTGTTGATACAGTCTTCTCATTCTTTAGGGCTTGCTACATCACACTCATCCTTTATAGTTAGTTTAGTTCTTTATTACCAATAATTACTAGTTTGGGTAAACCCTTTTCTTCTAGGTGCAAAAAGGGAGCTTTATGTTCTCCTAGAAAAATTAAGAACAGTTTCTTACTTCGTTGCCTCTGTTACTAAAAGCTGATCTGCTCCTTAAGCTACAGGAGCAGAAGCCAGTAGCTCCCTTGCAGGAAGAGCTGAGCTCCACCCATGCAATCGGATTTGTAACACTCACACAGCAACAAGCAATTATCCTGCGACAGGGGTCACCGTGAGAGATAAGAGTTCACACAGCAAAACACGCCTCTTTTTAAAAATGAGATAAGGAATAGTTCCAGTGAGCGGATTACGAAGCCAGGCTGTTAGATTTCGTGATTTTAACAAGGGAAAAAGTACAGTATATTCCCATCTGTCTGCCTTCTATAACTCCTTGATAGGTACCTGAAAATGTGCATAGTACCCGCATCATGTCTGGTACTTTACACCTGCACTACAAGCCCTGGTGAGACCCCTGGTGGCCTAGTGGTTAGCGTGCAGGACTTTCACTGCTGCGACCACGGGTTCAAATCCCGGTCTCCTGGCCCGATGGAGGTCGTTAGCCCTGTGTGGCCATCCATCTATGAGAAGGACACTCTAAACAAACCTACGTCCTGAGGACCTCACTGCCATTGTCCAAGCTTGCTTGGCCCCGGCAGATGAACCTTAGGATTAAAGGGTGGGCTCAGTTCAGCGCAGGCTGTGTCTCACCTAAAAAATCCATTGCGCAGGCTGGAAAGGTAAAAGACCTTTCCCCAAATCTTCGTTCGCGAAGATGGGCCATTATTATTATTAACCCCTAACCCTAACCCTAACCAAAAACCGTAACCCTAAACCCTAACCCTAACCCTAACCCCGGGGACCAAGAGCCCCGACTGCGTGTACAGAGCCGAGAGACGTGCAAAAAGGGCAGGCAAGAGTCGGAGGGTCAGGCCCCTCCTTCTGGACAAAAAGGGCCGTCGTTCGTGGTCCAGAGCACCGGGTGGTCAACGGCCGGTCGAGTGCCAAAATCGGATATGGACAAGGATTCCTCCAAGACTGGAGGTGCCTGGACCGAAAAACCCTGCTACGCGCAAAGAGCCGAGCAAGACGCACAAAGGGTCGGCGAGAGCCAGAGGGTGAAGCCCCTCCTTCTGGGCATAAAGGGCCGTTGTTCACGGGCCAGCGCGCCGGCCTGTCAGGGGCTAAAATTTCATACGGTCGCGGATTACTTCCAGACCGAAGGCGCCAGGACCGGGAGCCCCGGCTGCGCGCGTAGAGCCGAGCGAGACGCACAAAGGGCCGGAGAGAGTCGGAGGGTCAAGCCCCTTCTTCTGGGCAAAAAGGGCCGTTGTTCACGGGCCGGAACGCGGGCCGGCCGTGGGCTAGAATTGCAAACGGTCGAGGATTCCTTCCAGACCGAAGGCGCAAGGTCAAGGAGCCCCGGCTGCACTCGTAGAGCGGAGCACGGCGCACAAAGGGGAGGAGGGATCCGGAGGGTCAGGTCCCTCCTTGTGGGCAAAAAGGGCCGTCGTTTGTGGTCCAGCACACCGGGCAACCCACAGTCGGATGACGGTCAAAATCGGATGCGGACAAGGATTCCTCCAAGCCCGGAGGCGCCGGGACCATGAGGCCATGCTGCGTGCGAAGAGCCGAGGGAGGTGCACAAAGCTCCGGCGAGAGCCGGAGGGTCAGGCCCGTCCTTCTGGGAAAATGGGGCAGCCATTCGCTGGCCGCCCCTGGTGGCCCAGGGATGGCCGAGGGCCAAAATCAGATACAGTCGAGTATTCCTCCAAGACCGGAGGTGCCGGGACCGGGAGCCCCAGCTGTGCGCGTAGAGCCGAGCGAGGCGCACAAAGGGCAGGCAGGAGCCGGAAGGTCAGGTCTCTCCTTCTGGGTGAAAAGGGCTGTGGTTTGCGGGCCAGCGCGCCGGCGGGCCGGGGGCTATAATTGCATACGATGAAGGATTCCTTCCAGACCGAAGGTGCCAGGACCGGGAGCCCAGGCTGCACGCGTACAGCCAAGCACGGCACACAACGGGCAGGCGACAGCCGGAAGGTCAGGCTCTCGGCCCCGGCGCATCCAGTCTTGGATGAATCCTTGTCGGAATCCGATTTTGGCCCTCGGCCAGCCGTGGACCGCCCGGTGCGCTGGACCACGAACGAAGGCCCTTTCTGCCCAGAAGGAGAGGCCTGACCCTCCAGTCCCCTCCTGCCTTTTGTGCACCGCGCTCCGCTCTACGGACGCAGCTGGGGCTCCCGACCCTGGTGCCTCCGGTCTTGGAGGAATCCTTGATCGTATCCGATTTTGCCCTCGGCCGTTCTCGGGTTGTCTGAACTCCTGCCCGTAAACGACGGCCCTTTCTGCCCACAAAGAGCAGCCTGACCCTCCAGCGCTCGCCAACACTTTGTGCGCCTCGCTCGGCTCTTGGCACGCAGCTGGGGCTTTCGGTACAGGCACCTCCAGTCAGGGAGGAATCCTCGACCGTATCCGATTTTGGCCCTCGGCCGGCCCCAGACCACCATGTGCGTCGGCCAGTGAACGGCGACCTTATTTGCCCAGAAGGAGGGGCCTGACCCTCCGGCTCTCGCCTGCCCCTTGTGCACCGCGATCGGCTCTACGTGCGCAGCAGGGACTCCTGGTCCTGGCGCCTTCGGTCTGGAAGGAATCCTCGACCGTATGCAATTTTAGCCCCCGGCCAGACGGTGCGCTAGCCTGCAAGCGAGGGTTCTTTTTGACAAGAAGGAGGGGCTTCACCCTCAGGCTCCCTCCTGCCCTTTGTGCACCGCGCTCCGCTATACGAACGTAGCCGGGGTTCCGGACTCCGGCGCATCCGGTCTTGAAAGAATCCTCGACCGTATCCGATTTTGGCCCTCGGCCCGCCCCGGACCGCCAGGTGCGGCAGTCAGCGAACGGCGACACTATTTGCCCAGAGGGAGGGGCCTGACCCTCCAGCTCCCGCCTGCCCCTTGTGCGCCGCGATCGGCTCTACGCGCGCAGCCGGGGTTCCCGGTCCCGGTGCCTTAAGTCTGGAAGGAATCCTCGACCGTATGCAATTTAGCCCCCGGTCAGCCGGTGCGCCGGCCTGCAAACGGCGGCCCTATCTGCCCAGAAGGA
>NW_020923621.1:0-3387 GCF_003984885.1 Neopelma chrysocephalum
GACAGGCACAGGGACCCCCACAAAATACACAGGGACCCCCAAAAATACACTGAGACTCCCAAAATACACTGGGATCCCCAAAATACACTGGGATGGGCACAGGGACCTCCAAAAATACACAGGGACCCCCAAAAATACACTAGGACCGCCAAAAAATACAGTGGGACCCCCGGAAAATACACTGGGACCCCCAAATACACTGGGATGGGCACAGGGACCCCCAAAAACACAGGGACCCCCAAAATACACCAGGACAGGCATAGGGACCCCCCAAAAGCCAGGGACACCCCTAAAAACACAGGGACCCCCAAAATACACTAGAATGGGCACTGGGACCCCCAAAAATACACTGGGACACCCCAAAAATACACTGGGACACCCCAAAAATACACTGGGATGGACACTGGGACCCCCAAAAGCCAGGGACACCCCTAAAAACACAGGGACCCCCAAAAATATATTGGGATGGGCACTGGGACCCCCAAAAATACAGTGGAACCCCCAAAAATACACAGGGACCCCCAAAATACACAGGGACTCCCAAAAAATACACTGGGATGGGGACAGAGACCCCCAAAATACACAGGGACCCCCAAAAATACACTGGGACTCCCAAAATACACTGGAATGGGCACAGGCACCCCCAGAAATACACTGGGACCCCCAAAAAATAGAGCGGGACTCCCAAAAATATATTGGGATGAGCACAGGGACCCCCAAATATACACTGGGACCACCACAAAATACACTGGGACCCCCCAAAAATACAGTGGGACCCTCAAAATACACTAGGACCCCCCAAAATACACTGGGATGGGCACAGGGACCCCCAAAAACACAGGGACCCCCAAAATACACTGGGATGGGACAGGGACCCCCAAAAATACACAGGGACCCCCCAAAAGCCAGGGACACCCGTAAAAACACAGGGACCCCCCAAATACACTGGGATGGGCACAGGGACCCTCAAAAGCCAGGGACACCCCTAAAAACACAGGGACCCCCAGAAACACTGGGATGGGCACAGGGACCCCCAAAAATACACTGGGATGGACACTGGGACCCCCAAAAGCCAGGGTCACCTCTAAAAACACTGGGACCCCCAAAAATATATTGGGATGGGCACAGGGACCCCCAAAACACACTGGGACCCCCAAAAATACACAGGCACCTCCAAAAATACACTGGGACCCCCAAAATACACTGGGATGGTCACAGGGACCCCCAAAAGTGCACTGGGACAGGCACAGGGACCCCCAAAATACACTGGGACCCCCAAAATACACTGGGATAAATTTGGGGGGAGTCAGGATAAATTTGGGGGCTCCTGATAAATTTGGGGGGGGTCAGGATAAATTTGGAGGTCAGAATAAATTTGAGGGGGGTCAGGATAAATTAGGGGGGTCTCAGGATAAATTGAGGGGGTCAGGATAGATTGGGAGGGTCAGGATAAATTTGGGGGATCAGGATAAATTGGGGGGGATCAGGATAAATTTGAGAGGGCTCAGGATAAATTGGGGGGGTCTCAGGTTAAATTTGTGGGGGGGCTCAGGAAAAATTGGGGGGCTCAGGATAAATTTGAGAGGGCTCAGGATAAATTGGGGGGGTCAGGATAAATTTGGGGGCTCAGCCCTTTCCCAGGGGGTCTCTCAAGGCCTGGGGGCCCCTGGAAAATCCCGATTTTTTCCGGAATTCCCAACAAATGGAGAGGTTCAAGGTGGTGGAGAGGGAGACCAAGACCAAGGCCTACAGCAAGGAGGGGCTGGGCCTGACCCAGAAGGTCGACTCTGCCCAGAAGGAGAAGGAGGAGGTCGGCCAGTGGCTCACGGTGAGATTTTGGGGCAAATTCCCACAAATTCCGGCAAATCCGGGCGGTCCCAGAGCTCCCCGGGAGGGGTTTTGTCATTTACCCCCCAAAACCCCTCATTTTACCCAAAAATCCCTCTCTTTTCCCCCCAAATCTCCTATTGTTTCCCCCAAAAAAACCTGTTACTTTCCAAAAAAAATCACTTTTTTTCTCCCGAGAAAACATTTTTTTTGCCCAAATGTACTATTTTTGCCCCCCAAAAAAAACCCATAAAAATCTCACTGGTTTTTGTCCAAATCTCCTATTTTTTCCCCCAACACCCCCATTACTTTCCAAAAAAGTCACTTTTTTTCCTGAGAAATCACCTTTTTTTACCCAAATCTCCCATTTCCCCCCCAAAAACCATAAAAATCCAACTGGTTTTGCCCAGATTTCCCATTTTCTCCCCCCAAAAAACCATACTTCCAGAAATTCCCCTATTTTTCCCCAAAACTCCTAATTTTTCCCCAAAAAAAACCCCGTTACTTTCGAAAAAAAGTCACTTTTTTTCTCCCAAGAAAATGCCTTTTTTGCCCCAATTTCCCATTTTTGCCCCCAAAACCCCTTAGTTTCCAAAAAAAATCACTTTTTTTTCTCCCAAGAAAACACCTTTTTTCCCCGAATCTCCATTTTCCCCCCAAAAAACCGTATTCCAAAAATCCCCCCGTTTTTCCCCCAAATCTCCCATTTTTCCCCCAAAACCCATTACTTTCAAAAAAAAGTCACTTTTTTCTCCCAATAGAACACCTTTTTTGCCAAAATTTCCCATTTTTCCCCCCAAAAAAATATATTTCCAAAAATCCTACTGTTTTTTTCCCCCAAAAAATCACCTTTTCTCCCCAAAAACTTACATTTTTTTCCAACCAACCACAATTTTTTTCCCCCAAAAAACCCTTTTCCCAAAAAACCCATGATTTTTTCCAAAGAACTCTCCCAGTTTATCTCCAAACCCACTCATTTTTCCCCAAAAAAATCTCACCTTTTTTCCCTCAAGAAACCACAATTTTTTTCCCCAAAAAATCTCTAATTTCCCCCCAAAACCACCCATTTGTTCCCCAAAACCACCCATTTTCCCCCAAAAAATCTCACCTTTTTTCACCCCAGAAACCACATTTTTTTCCCCAAAAATCCTCCAGTTTTTCCCCAAACCCACCCATTTTTCCCCAAAAAAATCTCACCATTTTTCCCCCAAGAAATCACAATTTTTTTCTCCAAAAAACCTCCAATTTCTCCCCAAAACCACCCATTTTTCCCCCCAAAAAGCTCACCTTTTTTCCCAAAAAAACCCACAATTTTTCCCCAAAAAAACTCCAATTTCTCCCCCAAACTCCTCCAATTTTTCTCCAAACCCTACAATTTTCCCCAAAGAACTCTCCAAGTGTTTCCCCAATCCCACATATTCCCAGAAATCCCCATTTTTCCCCAAAACCTGTGGATTTTCCCCCCAAATGCCTCTGTTTTCCCCTTCTAAAAATCCCTTTTTTTCCCCCCAAAGCTGTTATTTTTTTCTCCCAAACCCCGGGTTTTTTGCCCCAAATCCC
>NW_020923622.1:0-2498 GCF_003984885.1 Neopelma chrysocephalum
CCCCCCCTTCCTTTTTTGCTTCACTCAATAAAAGGGGAATTTTTGCATTTGATCCACAGAGTCGAAACCTGGGAATTTGGGATCTGGGGGGGGGGTTCTCGGGTGGGGGGGTGGGATTTGGGATTGGGGGCGGTTTGGGATGGGGGGGTTCGGGACGGAAGGGTTGTGTCAGGGGCAGGAGGGGTCGGGTCTGGGAATGTGGTTTGAGCCGAGGTGGGACCCTCAGCCCTTCCTGGGGTGGAACTTTATTGGATAAACCAGTTCAACCAGTCCCACCAGTCCCACCAGTCCCACCAGTCCCACCAGTCCCAGCCCCCCCCCTTTGCGCCCCCTCCCCCCAGATGGGGCCATCCCAGGATCGGCCCCTCGGGATCACCAAATCCGGGGGATTTTGGTGTCTCTTTGCACCCAAAATGCCCCGCCCGTGGGTAGGGAGGGGCTGGGAGGGTTTTGTGGGTTGATGTTGCGCAAATCCTGGATTTCTGGGAATTGCCGGAGCTTTGGGGAGTCAGAAATGGGCGTTTCCTCTTAAACCCCCCCCCCCCCCAGGCATCATCGTCACTGTCAGGGAGCGGCTGCGGGAGAGGAGATGACACGGGGAGGAAACCCCGGGGGGGGCGGAGGAAGGGCCATAAATAGGGAACTCCGGGGCTGAGGAGATCCCAGAGCTCAGGAGATTTCAGAGCCGAGGATGTCCCAGAGCTCAGCACATTCCAGAGCCAAGGATGTCCCAGAGGCCATCCGGTGCTTGATGAGGCCGGGAGAGCCCGGATCTGATGGTGAGATTCCCGAGCCGAGGGGATCCCGTGCTGGGACGGGGGGGATCCTGAGCAAATCCCTTTTCTCTCCAGAAATGACCCGCAAGGTGAAGATCAACATCTCCAACAGGACCCGGAATGTCACCCTGTACTGGCCCAGGTGAGGGGTCGGGGGCAGGGAGGACCCCCGGGGTGCCAAAGGGGCGGGTCCGGGTGGGATCTTCATCATCTTCATCATCTTCATCATCTTCATCATCTTCATCATCTTCATCATCTTCACCCTGGGGTGGGACCTTCATACCCGGGGGGGGTCATATCCCAGGGGTGGGTCCATCCCCTGCTGCTCCGGCACCTCCCAGTGACCCCAGCACCATCTCCCAGTGATCCCAGCACCATCTCCCAGTAACCCCAGCACCATCTCCCAGTGATCCCAGCACCATCTCCCAGTGACCCCAGCACCTCCCAGTGATCCCAGCACCTCCCAGTGATCCCAGCACCATCTCCCAGTGACCCCAGCACCTCCCACTGATCCCACCCCCGTTTCTCCCCCCAGCATTTACTTGCCCAGTGGCCACTGCTCCGTCCCCCCCGACCCCGAGGTGCCCCCCGGCTGTTCCACCACCTGTGAGTTCTCCAGCTCCTCGTCCCCGGGCTGCTCCGGGCTCCTGCTCTACTGGGCCGGTGACAGGACCTTGGCCATCTACTTCTCCAACCCTCTGGAAGACAAGTTCCCCCAGAAGCTGGCCCTGGAGCTGTCCCAGTGTGAGAGCCCCCAGAGCAAACTGTCCCACTGCCAGAGACACCGGGGCGAGGTGGAGGACATCTACAAGCAGATGTCGAAGAGGGAACTCGTCCCCGTCGTTGAATGGACCTCGTCTGGCCGTGTTGCCTCGGACACCTGCCTGGAGACCGTCAGGGTGACTGCGGACACCGTGGAGGTGCTGGGCACCATGTCCAATACCCAGAGCGCCGTGATCAGCGTGGTGGTGAGGGACATAAAGAAGCGGTGAATAAAACCGGGTGCGAGACCCTCCGTGGGCTGGATGCTCCTCGAGGACCTCCGGAAGGACGTCGTGGGCACCCCTGGGACCTCAGAGGCACCCGGAGAAACCTCCAGATACCTCCAGAACTCATGGGCATGACCCAGAAACCCCATAAAGACCCCTAGAACGCCATAGACACCTCTAGAACCCCACAGACAACTCTGGAACCTCATGGCCCCCCCGTTTTTGGGATCCCCCCTCAGTTGCAACCCCCCCTTTCACTTTTTACTTATTTCAATAAAAGGAGGATTTTTGCCCTTTATCCGCAGAGCCGAAAACCAGGAATTTGGGATCTGGGGTGGTTTGGGATGGGGGGGTGGTTTGGAATGGGGGGGGTGGGATTTGGGATCTGGGGTGGTTTGGGATGGGGGGGTTCGGGAGGGAAGGGGTGTGTCGGGGCAGGGGGGGGTCAGGTCTGGGAATGGGGTGTGAGCCGAGGTGGGACCCTCAGCCCTTCCCGGGGGGGTGGAACTTTATTGGATAAACCAGTTACACCAGTCCCACCAGTCCCAGCCCCCCCCCTTGCGCCCCCTCCCCCTAGATGGGGCCATCCCGGGATCGGCCCCTCGGGATCACCAAATCCGGGGGATTTTGGGGTCTCTTTGCACCCCAAAAAGCCCCGCCCGTGGGCAGGGAGGGGCTGGGAGGGTTTTGTGGGTTGATGCCGTGCAAATCCCTGATTTCCGGGAATTGCCGG
>NW_020923623.1:0-3682 GCF_003984885.1 Neopelma chrysocephalum
GGGGTCAGAACCCAACTCGGGGGTCGAGACTCAATTTGGTGGGTCAGGACCCAATATGTGGGGGGGCAGGACCCCTCTGGGAGGTGACAGGGCCTGATTTGAGGGGTCAGGACCCAATTCTGGGGAGGCAGGACCCAATTTTGGGGGAGCGGAAACCAATTTGGGCAGTCGGAACACATTTTTACTGGTCAGGACCCATTTTGGAGACAATTTTGGCAGGTCGGGACCAAATTTTCAGGGGTCAAGACCCAGTTTGGGGGGTGACACCCAACTTTAAGGAGTCAGACTCAATTTAGTGGTTCAACACCCACTTTTCAGGGGTCTATAGCCCATTTTGCAGTGCAGGTCCACTGGGGAGTCACCACTCAATTTAGGGGCATCAGGACCCAATTTCAGGGCTCAACACCCAATTTTCAGGGATACACATCCAGTTTTAGGTGTGCAGGACCCAATTTGGGGGGCCATTACCCAACGTGGGGGATCAGCACGTAATTTTGGGGGGTCAGGACCCAATTTTGGGGGTTCAGCACCCAATTTTGGGTTCAGTTGTGTGAGGTCAGGTGCAAATCAGATGGGGCAATCAACCAATTTTAGGGGCCAGGACCCAATATTGGGGGGATCAGCACTCAATTTCGGGGCTCAACACCCAATTTTGCAGGGCCCCACACCCAAGCTTAGGGGGTCAGGACCCAATTTGGAGGGTCAGCACTCAATTTTCAGGGGTCAACACCCAACTTTGGGTTCTCTGGACCCAATTTTGGGAGTTCAACCCCCAAGTTTGGGGTCTTAGCCCGCAATGGAGAGGGTCAGGACCCAATTTCAGAGCTCAACTCCCAATTTTGAGAGTGGTCAGTACCCACTTCTTGGGGCTCAGCCCCCAAGTCGGGGGCTCCCCACCCACTGTTGGGGTGTCCCCACAGGCGAGGTGGCAGGCCCGTACTTCACGGGCCACATCACTGACCAGGTGACACAGGAGGATGCGTCGGTGGTCGTGTGGCCCTTGGTGGTGCTGGGGCTCGGCAGGTGGGTGACTGCAGGGCCGGGGGGACACCCTGGGGCGGCGATGCCCCGCGGTGCCCCCTGACCCCACTGTCCCCGCAGTGCCCTCACCGAGCTGGCCTGTGATGGCACAGCGGCCGTGGCGCTGACGCGGGCGCGGGCGCGGCTCCAGTGTGGCGCGGTGGCCGCGGTGCTGCGGGGGGACGTGCCTGGCCCGGGGGGCAGCCTGGGGGACACGCCGGGCGCGGTGGCCGCACGGGTGACGGGGGACGCGGAGGCGGCGCACGCGGCACTGGCCGACGCGGTGGTTCCGGCGCTGTGGGCGCTGGCCCGGGCCGTGGCCCTGCTCGCTGTGATGGCCTCGCTGGCCCCGCTGCTGGCCCTGGTCACCCTCCTGGTGCTGCCCCTCCTCCTGCTGCTGCCACGTGCCATCGCGCGCATCCAGCAGGTACCAAGAGGAGCACAGGGACTGTGGGTCCCTTGTCACCTCCCTTGGCCCCTTGTCATGTCTGTGTCCCCAGTGTCACCTCCCTGCACCCCCTGTCCTCTCCTTGGGCCCCTCGTCACCTCTCCAGACTCCTCATCACTTCCCTGGGCCTCTTGTCACCTCCCTTTGTAACCTGTACCTTTGTCCCTGCACCCCTGGTCACTCTTCTGGGCCCCTTGTCACCTCCCTGCAGCCCATATCACCTCCCTGGGCCCCTTGTCCCCTCTCTGCACCCCTGGTCACCTCCCTGTGCCCTATGTCACCTCCCAAGGCCCCTTGTCACGTCCCTGGGTTCTGTCCAAGTCCCTCCTGTCCCCTCCTGGTGCCTGTTGTCACCTCCCAATGCCCACTGTCACCTTCTTCTGTCCCCTGTGCCCTCCCTGTCTCCCCATCTGCATGGTGACCTCGAGGTGACCTCCCTGTCCCCAGGGTGACCCCCTGTTCCCTCTCTGTCCCCCCATGATCCCATGCAGTGACCCTGCAGTGACTCCGGTGTAACCCCCGTGTGTTTTCTGTAACCCCCTCGTGACTCTGGTGACTCTCCTGTCCCCTCCCTGTCCCCGCCCTGTCCACCCTCTGTGCCCTCCAACCCTGTGGTGACCCCCTGTTCCGTGTGTCCCCAGGACCTGGCGCGGCAGGCGCGGGCGGCACTGGCTGGTGCCACCGCGGTGGCTGTGGAGTCACTGGGGGCCCTGAGGACTGTCCGGGCCTTTGGACACGAGGCCGGAGTGACCGCACGTGTCCAGCAGCGCCTCAGCCACGGCCACCAGCTGGAGTGTGGGGAGGCGCTGGCCTATGGGGCCGCGCGCTGGGCCAGCGGGGTATGGGGACACTGGGGGGACACAGGGATGGGGGCACAGGGGAGGAGGAACAGTGGTATGGAAACGGAGGACATGGTGGCAGGGGGATGGGGACATGGGGATGGGGGACGCAGGAATGGGGAAAATGGGGGTGTGGGTGGATAGGGGTAAGGGTGAATAGGGGTGAGGACAAGGTGGCAGGGGGCCCAGGGACATGGGGACATGGGGATGGGGATGTTGGGTGTATTGGCAAAGGGCCAGAGGACATGCGGACATGGTGATCCGGAGATAGGGGACATGCAGAGGGGTGGCACAGGGCTGGGGGACATGGGGACAGGGTGGCATTGTAATAGGGGACATTGGATGTGGTGGCATGGGGATGGGGACATGGGGACAGGGAACACAGGGAAAGGTGGCACGGGGCTGGTGAACAGGGTGGCAGGGGACTGAGGGACATGGGGACAGGGTGACTGGGGGACAGAGGACATGGGATTGAAGTGGCAGGGGGCTGGGGGACATGAGGACATGGGGTTATGGGGATAGAGGATATGGAGACAGGGGACATGGGGACACAGGGATGGGTGGCACAGGGATGGGAGATATGGTGACAGGGGGCTGGGGACACAAGGACATGGTGGCATGGGACTGGGGGACACAGTGACATGGGGCTGGGGTGACCCCATGTGACCCTGTGTCCCCATGTCCCCAGTTCCCGCCGCTGCTCATGAAGCTGGGACTGCTCCTTGGGGGGGAACGCTTGGTGGCTGCGGGGACCATCACCCCTGGGGAGCTGGTCACCATCCTGATGTGCCACCTGAACTTCACCCAGGCTGTGGATGTGAGGAGCATGTCCCCACTGTGTCCCCAGCCTATTCCCAGTGTGTCCCCAGCCTGTCCCTCCTGTGTCCCCAACCTATCCCCAATGTTTTCCCCGCTTGTCTCCAATGTATCCCCATTCTGTCCCCCACCTATCTCCAGTGTGTCCCCGGTATGTCTCCAGTGTGTCCCTGTTCTGTCCCCAGCCCCATTCCCCATGTCACTTTGTCCTCCCATGTCCCCCACCATGTCCCCGTGTCCCCACACCTTCCCAGCTGTGTCACCATGTCCCCGCGTTCTCCTGGCCATGTCCCCATCCCTGTCCCCTCTGTCCCCACCCCAACCCTGTCGTGTCCCCTCCGTGTCCTCAGATCCTCCCCATGTCCCCTCACTGTGTCTCAGTGTGCACCTGCCATGTCCCTACCAGGTCCCCCTGTCCCCTTCCATGTCCCTGTATCCTCATCCCTGTCCCCATGCCTGTCCCAGCCATGTCCCTCCCAAGTCCCCAACGTCCCCCCTGCCGTGTCCCCTCCATTTCCCCAATCCCTGCCATGTCCCCACGCCTTCCTGGCTGTGTCCC
>NW_020923624.1:0-6977 GCF_003984885.1 Neopelma chrysocephalum
GGCCCCTGAGTTGGTCCTGCTGCCCCTTGAGCATCTGCAGCTCCTGCAGAACCAGGCATTTCTTTGCTCCCCACAGGGTGGTTCCCACCCCCAGAATGGAATCTGGAGGCAGCAGGATGTGCACAGTGCTCCCATTTCCTACAGTGCAAAGGGGCTGCAGGGAATGATTCCCCTGCTCTTGCAAATCTGCCAAAACCTGCAGGGCACAGAAGTGGGAGCTTCAGGAATTTGCTGGCCTTGGGATTGGAGCTAACAGGGTATTGAGAGGAACATATCCCTCAAATACAATCTCTGTGCATACACAATATCTGTCTGGACAGGCAGGTAAAGCAATAATCAGATATATTCTGTATCATATATAAGGCACATATTCTATAGAATCCATCTTAAGGTATTGTATGATATACCTGTAAGATATTACAAACAATAAGCAATAATAAGGCAAGTGTCCTCCTTAGGGACACACACTTCAGAAGGGAACTTGCACTTGACCCCCCCCTCTCTTCAGCTTTGAGCCACTTGGTGCCACAGAGGGGGACAGAGCTCCTGTGGAACATTCTATTCCACTGACACAGAGCAAGGAATGAACCCAAACTATTGCCTGGGTTTGTTCCCTGGGGGTCTCTGCAGCAGCAAGCCCAGTACCACACTGACTGCTCTGGGCTGTGCAGGCATTTGTGCTTCTGCCTGTCTCACACACACACACACAAAAGTCTGGTGTAGTGCTGCCCTCAGGAAACACCCCCCACCCTTGCTCCAGCTAAAGCTGTGGAATTTGTCTTTGTTTGCCTTGGGTTCAGGGTCAGGCTGTGCCTGTGTCCAGCCCAGAGGCTCAGAAAAGCATTTCTCCCGTCCCACTGCAATCTGCTGCTGCAGACAGGACCCAGGCACTGGTGGCCCTGGGAGTGAACAGCAGAGTGTTTCCAGGGGCTCTCTGAAGGAACACAAGTGTCCAAAGAAACCAGCACAAGTGTCCACAGAAGTCCCAGTCCTTCATCCCTGAATGAGCTTGTTCAGCCCAGGAAAAACTGTCTAAGTTTTATTTCCATGGAAGGAGGTTTTTCCCACTTTAACACTGGTTTAGTTCCAAACCGGTTTCTTCATTTCCTCCTCCCAATTTCCCTGAAGGACACTGACAGGGACCATGGACACTGACAGGGATCACAGAGTTTGTCCCTTGGCCATACAGCTCCTGTTGTTTGGCAGCACAGGAGAGGTTAATTAGAGCCCAGGCTCCAATCCCAGGGCACCCATTGGATCAGCACTTGGGGATACAAACTGACTTTGGGCTCAGGATGCAGCTGCGAGCAGAGATTTCTCTGCGAAGTCTGCAGTGAGTCAAGCTCTGGAGAGGAGATTGTGCCCCATGGATGGGATTGCAGAGGCTCCCTCAGGTCCCCAGCATGAACCATCACTCTCTGCAAGTCCCTGCCAGGAGGTTGTAGCCAGGTGGGGGTGGGGCTCTTGTGCCAGGAAGCAGCAGTAGGACAAGAGGGCTGGGTCTTGAGCTGTGCCAGGGGAGGTTTAGGTTGGATATTAGGAAGGAATTTTTTGCTGAGAGAGTAATCAGGCCTTGGAATGGGCTGGGCAGGGAGGGGGTGGAGTCAGTGTCCCTGGAGGTGTTGAAGGTGAGAGTGGATGTGTCCTCAGTGCCATGGTCTGGGAAGCACAGCGGGGTTGGATCAAGGGTTGGACTTGATGATCTCGGAGGTCTTTTCCAACGTGGCTGATTCTGTGATTCTCTGGTTGCCATTCCTATGGCAGCACATGCTTGAGGCTCTATCCCCAGGGTGATAGAGATGTCTGTCCCTATATATCTCCAAGGTTAGTGTGTAAATGTGTGGTGTTAGAAAAGCAGGCTGAGTTCTGGGCTGGTTGTAGAAGGAGAAAGAAGCCCAGAGGCCAGTGCAATCAGGCAGCCCTCAGCTTGCACATCATGTCCCCTCCCTGCAGGTTCCTGTCCTTGAGCCCAGGCCCTGAGGTGAGGCTGAGAAGTGGCGCGGAGGTGAGCCCAGAGCTGTCCCTGAGGTGAGCCTGAGAATAAGTGCAAGGCAGAGGTGCTGCTGAGGAAGGAGAGCCCCGTGGTGGGGAAGAAACAAAGGTGCTCATCCCAAAGAAGGTGCTGTGTCCATCCCCTGTGTGCCAGGTGAGCTGGGGCTTTGCTGCAGAGCTGCGGGCGCTGATTTGAGCGGCTGCAAGTGCTGAGATGGTGGCACCCAGGAACACAAACTGTGCCTGGCCACGGAGCCTGCAAGGACGAGCAGAGACAGCCCTGGCAGTGTGGGGGTCCAGGTTGTCCCTGTGCCTTCCCCTGCAGGCCCTGGCTGTCCCTGCTGGGCCCCTGTCCATCCCCATCAGGTCCCTGCACACCTACTCTCCAGAGCTCGACTCACTGCAGACTTTGCAGGGAAATCTGTGCTGGCAGCTGCATCCTGAGCCCAAGGGCAGTTTGTATCCCCACGTGCTGATCCAACCTGGGGACCCAAGGGATCCTCTGCCATTCCATCCATGCAGCAGGAGTCACCCTCCCTGCAGAGGAACAAGTGCCATCTCTCTGTTTGGGAGAAGCCAGATGCTGCCCCTGGGCCATCAGAAGTGGTGCTGAAGCCTCTTTCAGCCCAGCCCTGGGTGCAGTTTTCTCATCCCCTCAGCGAGTGCCCGCTCCCCCAGCCGGCACTGACCAACCAGTGCGTTTGGCACACGTGGTTTGGTGGTTTGGAGAAACAGCCTCGGACTGTCAGGGGGCCAGAGAACCTCGAGGAACAGCCCTGGCGAGTTTTAGGTGATACTACATTAATACAACTTTTGATTAATATACAGCAACTCAATCAAGTGCTCATGAAATGATCTCACTGCCCTCATCCTCCCAATTAAACACCATTTTTTTGGGCTGAATCTTCATAATTTGGAGTATTTTCTGGCTAAATTTTAACTATTTGCAGTTTGTGGGGGGGGGTTCATCTTGCTATTTCTTAGAGGTTTTTTCCTTGTATCTGGGTGGTTTGGGTTTTTCTGGGCTGAATCTTGGTGTTTTGGAGGATTTTATGGTCACAGGATGCCCGGTGAGTTCTAGAGATGGACTTGGGCAGGAGGAACCCCCAAGCCAACACGCTCAGCCCTTGTTTCCTCCCCCAGCAGAATTTCTTCTTCCCAAAGCTCGGGCAGATGGAGGAGGAGGCTGCGAGGAAGAGGAAGATGCCTTGGGCCCCCCAGGCAGGTGAGGAGGAAGTCAGTGTCCCTTTGGGCGGGTGTTGTGCTGGCTCTGGCAGCCCAGCATGGCCCCCGGCTGCAGGACAACCCCGCTGCCGCCGCCGTCCTGCCGGGGCCGGAGTTGGGGGGATGTCCTTGGCCTTCCCTGTGGGCCGGAGGCAAATCCCCTCCCTGTCCTTCTTGCTTCCTGCCCCAGGCCCCGAGCTGAGGACGGAGAGCCCGGAGGACAAATCCCCCCGGCAGAAGCTGGTGGGAGAGGCCGTTTTGAAGGGCTCCACGGCACAGGAAGGCAGCGGGGAGGAAAAGGGCCGGAGATCCCCCCACAGGAGGGGCTCCAAAGCCAGCCCAGGGTGCTCTGAGGAGGAAAGACCCAGCCTGTGCCAGGAAAGTGCCCAGAGCTTGAGGCAGAGCTGTGAGCTGGTGGTCCCTGAGCAGCCTCCCAGCAGGGAGAAGACCTTCAGGTGCTTGGAATGTGGGAAGAGCTTCAGGAAGAGCACCTACCTGCTCCGACACCAGCACATCCACACTGGGGAACGTCCCTACACGTGTAGGGAATGTGGGAAGAGCTTCAGGCAGAGCTCCAACCTGATCCGACACCGTCGCATCCACACTGGGGAATGTCCCTACATGTGTGGGGAGTGTGGGAAAAACTTCAGGTACAGCTCCCACCTGATCCGGCACCAGCGCATCCACACCAGGGAACAGCTCGGGAAGGAGGTGGGAGAGGGGGGGCTGTGCCAGGAAGGCGGCCGGAGCTTGAGGCAGAGCTCCGAGCTGGTGGTCCCTGAGCAGCCTCCCAGCAGGCAGAAGCCCTTCATGTGCTTGGAATGTGGGAAGAGCTTCAGAGAGAGCTACAACCTCCTCACCCACCAGCACATCCACACTGGGGAACGTCCCTACACGTGTAGGGAATGTGGGAAGAGCTTCAGTGACAGATCCAACCTGATCCGACACCAGCTCATCCACACTGGGGAACGGCCCTACAAGTGCTTGGAATGTGGGAAGAGCTTTAACCAAAGCTCCATCCTCCTCATCCACCAGCGCATCCACACCGGGGAACGGCCCTATTTGTGTGGGGAATGTGGGAAGAGCTTCCGTGACAGATCCACCCTCCGCAAACACCAGCGCATCCACACTGGGGAACGGCACTACTCATATGGGGAATGTGGGAAGAGCTTCAGCCAGAGCTCCCACCTCCTCACCCACCAGCGCATCCACACTGGGGAACGTCCCTACAAGTGCTTGGAATGTGGGAAGAGGTTTCAGCGCAGCTCACATCTGCTCCTGCATGAGCGGACGCACACAGATGAGAGGCCCTTCCGCTGCACCGACTGCGGGAAGGGCTTCAAGCAGAACTCCACCCTCGTCACCCACCGGCGCATCCACACTGGGGAGAGGCCCTACAAGTGTGGGGAGTGTGGGAAGAGCTTCACCCAGAGCTCTAAGTTGACCAGACACCAACGGACCCATCGGTAAGCGAAGCCCTACCAGTGTCCCAACTGCAGGAAGATCTTCGGCTGCTGTTTCCACCCCGAATGAAGCCCCTGATGGTGAGGCAACCCCTGGAGTCCAGCGACTGTCAGTCCATCCCTTTCTACCAGAGAGGGGCAGTCCCCTTTCCCAGGGGCAGCTTCTTCCAACAGAACCCTTCCTGGGGAGGTGTGTGGAGGTTCCTGCCTTGGCTGGGGACCCCCCTAGGTCAGTCCTGGAGGTTGAGAGCAGAGATCTCCCCACGAGCGTTGGTCTGGGGGAGTTCCATCCATCTCTAATTAATGATTATTGCTTTTGTGCCAGCTTGAGTAGAATTGCTTCAACAATTGCTTTAGTGTAGAGCACTGTCCTATCTTATGGCTTACTGCTGGTAGTTTTAGTGTGTATACTGTACAATAAATAATTCTGATGAAGATCTTTTGTCTGATCATTTGTAACCCTAAATAATTCCTTTCTGTCAATAGATCTGATTTGCCATCATTAAAGCCTGGGAAACGAAAGTGGTTAAGTCACACCTCTGTAATTCCTCTAAACTGAAACTGTTGGTATAATGCAAGGCTGAGATTGGATCCAGCAGCCTCCAGCATCCCACAGTAAGGTTAAGCTCAGGGAGCCACCCCCTTTTGCCAATCCCCCTGTGCCCAAAGACCCCCATGGGACCATCAGACCTGCCAGACCACCCTCTCTTTTCCACCCTTCTCCCTGTTCCTCCCACTTTCCCCTTGTCCCCTCAATCCCCAATTTCCCCCCCTCGAACAGTTTAGGGCTCCCAACCCCCACATTTTTCCCCCTCTCCTGTGGGCACTGAAGGAGAAAATGAGGCTGCACACACAGAGTTCCATTGCGGGACTTGTCCACCCATCTTTCCAGCATCCCCCTTTCAATGGGGTTCCTTTGGAAACAGTGCCTGGGATTTGTCTTTTACTCCACCAGAATTCCCAGCATTGCCCCAGAGCAGTGCCCTGATCCCACACATTCCCCTCCCCTCATGTGCTGCCTGTGTTCAGCCACCAGAGAAAAACACAGGCTACCATGCAGAGCGTTCCAAGTGGTTTCCACTTTGGCAAACAGCACTCTCTGGATGGAAAACACCAGTCAAGGCCAAAACACTCCTTTTGGATCCTGATTAACTGAGAGCAGCTGCTGCTGCCTTAACTTGTTCCCACCAAAAATTCTCAGGGTTCCTTTGCTTCCAGGAGGCCCCACATGTCCCAATGGCCCCTGGATTCCATGAGCTTCCACAGTCTCCAAAGGTTCCTTTAGTTCCATGAGGCCCTGCAGTCCCCAAATGCCCTTTGGATTCTCGGAGATTTCCCATTGTCCCAGGGTCCCTTGTGCTTCAGAAGGAGCTGCAGTGGGACAGTGGCCCCTTGGTTCCGTGAGCTCTGCAGTGCTCCAGGAATCCTTGGGTTCCAGGAGAGCCTGCAGTTTCACAAGGACCACTTGAATCCAGGAGGTTCTGCAGGGTCCCAATGGCCCCTGGATTCTGGGAGGTTCAGAAATATCTCTGGGCTCCCTTGGTTCCAGGAGGACACGCATGTCAGCAGGAACCCTTGGTTCCAGGAGGTTCAACAGTGTCCCAGAATTCCTTTGATTTCATGAGGCCCTGGATTGTCCCAATGGACTCCTGATTCCATCAGCCCCCTCAGTGTCACAATGGTCCCTTGGTTCCATGAGTTTCCACAGTGTCCCAGAGTTCCTTTTGTTCCATGTGTGACACCTGCAGTGTCACGATGGGCCCTGAATTCCAGGAGTTTTCCCAGGGTGACAGTGCTCCCTTTAACCAAAACTATAAAAAAGGGAAAAACAATTAGAAGTTCAAGAACCTTTGCCTTCTCCATAAATTCCATTTGAAAGTTCTTCAGTGTTAAACCACTGAAGACACCAATGGTGGGAAATCCAAGCTATTTGCTCTTGCAACTACCTCCACTGCACTGACCCACCTCCTGGAGTGCTTAGTAAAATACCAAGGCTCTTATAAGCCAAAATCTGTAACTACTGTCCACACTCCTTTCTTCAAAGACACACATCCATCAAAACTAATGTAATAGGCACAAAAACTGGTTTCTTAGAGACAGATGGTGATGGGAGAGAAGACATTGCACCACCTTAACCCAGTTTTCCAGCTCAGGAAAGACGTACCGTGCAACAGCAAATGCACTTACAAACAAATGGAACGACTGGTTTAGTTCCTGGTGGGAAAGGACATATCAGAAATCAGATGAAAACGGTACCAAGTTCCACCAGCTGCCTTTAGCAAGGCTCCTCATCCATAT
>NW_020923625.1:0-1159 GCF_003984885.1 Neopelma chrysocephalum
GGACCCCCCACCCACCCAACCGGGGGCTCCCTTCATCATGGCACCCCCTTGCTAATTGCTGAGCGCTAATTAACTCGCTCTCAAAGGGCTCTGGTGGGGGCTGGGGGGCCGGGGGGGGGCACTGGGGGGGCCTTGGGGGGCTGTGGGGCATCACAGAGAGCCGGGGAGAAAGGCAGCCCCCCCCATCCCAATTAGCATTCCAGGCACATTCCCTGTAATTGGCCTCTTCAAACATTAATGAGCTTTGGGCTCGGCCCTGAGCTTTGGGGGGGTCAGGACTTGGGGGTCCCTGGCTGTGTGTCCCCCCCTCCCAGACGTGTCCTGCTCCCCCCCACCCCTCCCAGCACCCCCTGGCACCGCGTGGGACCCCCGGGGAGGGACCCCCGAGAGGGACCTTTGTTCTGGGGACAATACAGGGGCCATGGCCGGGGGGGGTCCCCAAACCTCTGACCCCTCCCAGTGTGGTGTCTGAGCCCCCCCCACCCCAAACCCCGGGGCAGAGGGGGCAGCAGAGCCCCCCGTGCCTCCCCGATGAGCTCCCCAGGAGGGTGGGGGGGTGGCCCTGACATTGGGGGGGCTCCCTGTGCCCCCCAAACCCCCCGGGCTCGGTGCCCCCCACCAGGAGCCGGGGCAGCCCCGGGAGCCCGGAGGGGCCGGTGTGGGGGGTCCCTATGCGGGGGTCCCGGTGATCCCCCACTTCTCCCACTGTCACACGGCGGGGGGGTCTTTCCCGGTGCCACTCGGGGGTCCCGCTGTCGCTTGGGGGTCACACTGACACTCGGGGGTCCCGCTGCCCCTCATCACTCGATCGGGGGGGGGTCACCCGTCCCCTCCCGGGGCTGCTCCGCGGGGTCCCGGTGACCCCCCCCACTCTTCCCCACTGTCACACGGGGGGATGGGGGCTTTCCCGGTGCCACCTGGGGGTCCCGCTGCCCCCCATCACTCGGGGGTGAGGGGCAATCACCCGTCGCGTCCCCCCGTGTCCCCCCCCGGTGGTCTCTCGCCCCCCCCCTCCCCGTGCCGGTGCCCCCGGCGAGGCGGGGGCTGGGGGTGGGCTCGGGGGGGGCCGGGGGTGGGCTCGGGGGGGGCTCGGGGGGCTCCGGTCCGCGCAGCGCGGCGGCGGCGACACAAAGCGGCTCCGGCGGCGGCGGCGGCGGCG
>NW_020923626.1:0-5213 GCF_003984885.1 Neopelma chrysocephalum
ATTCGACTGGATGGGCTTTGAGGTTCCTTCCCACCCAAACCATTCCATGACTCCAAGCCCCGCTGTCCCACCACTGATTGAAATCAGCAGCACGAGCTGCCACTTCACCCAAAAGCGGCGCCTTTGCTCTGCCCTTCCACGACAACTCCCTGAGCCACGGCACAGACCCAACGAGTGCTTTTCAGAAGGGGGGCAGGAGGAGACACTCCGGAGCCTTTGTCCCCCTGCTTTCTGTGACATTCCTGGTGGGACTCACCCTTCTTCCTCAGCTCAGGCTTGCCCTTCTTCACCGTGGCCATCACCATGTCTCCCACGCCGGCCGCCGGCAGCCGGTTCAGCCGGCCCTTGATGCCCTTCACGGAGATGATGTAGAGGTTCTTGGCCCCTGTGGAGAGCAGCACTCCCGTTATTCCAGAAAGGTGTTATCCCAGGATATCCAGCTTCACTGAGGGGACACCCAACAGCCAGGCCGCTGCTGTCTCCTCCCGCTGAGCCACAGGGACAGCAAGGGCTTTTTGCAGGAAAACCGGGCTTTGGGAGTTCACTCAACACCTGGTTGCCCTCTGCGTTACCCCAGGGGGTCCTTCCTCCCCGATTCCAGGGGGGCTCCTTCCTGCAGGGTTCCCCCAGTTCCAGGGGTGGTGCCCCGATTCCAGGGGGTGTCCTTCCCACCAAACTCTCCTGATTCCAGGGGTCTCCTTCCTGCAGGGCTCCCCCGATTCCAGAGGGCTCCTTTTCCCCGTGGGCCCCCAGTGGGACTCCCCCGTCTCCACAAAGCTCATTCCCGAGGGTCTCCACCGGTTCCAGAGGGGCTCCTTCCCTCAGGGCCCTCCCGGTTCCAGGGAGTATGGCCCGGTTTTAGAGGGGCTCCTTCCCACTGGCTCCCTCAGTTCCAAAAGGGCTCCCCCGGCTGGAGGGGGGGCTCTTTCCTGCTGGAACCGGGGGAGCATCCCGGCTCCCGGGGTCCCTTTCCCGCCGCCGCCCCCTCGCTCCCAGCCCCAGCCCGCCGCTCACCCGTGTTGTCGGCGCAGTTGATCACGGCCCCCACCGGGAGACCCAGGGAGATGCGGAACTTGGCCCCGGACGAACCTCCGCGTCCTGCGGGTCGAGAAGAGCGTTAAACCCGCGGGCAGGGCCCGATCAGGAGCCCCCGGCAGCGGGGGCGGCCACACCGCCCGCGCCATCCGCGTCCCCGCGCCTCTCGCCCGCGTCCCCTCTCCGCCGCAGCGGCCGTGGGGAGCCCGGAGCGGGCCATCGGGACGCGGGAGGGCGCTGGCCGTGGCGGGATGGCGGCGGATAGAGCCGGATGGTGCCGGAGCCGGCCCGGGCCTCACCTCGCTTCGACATCTTGGCGCCGGAAGAGGCGGTGCGAGTCACGTGACGCGCCCGCCCCGCCCCCGGGGCTGAGGGGAGGGGGGGCAACAGCGCCCCCTGCAGGCGGCGGGGAACGCCGCGCCCTCACACAACCCCGGTACCGGGAACACCGGGATAAAACCGGGATAAAACCGGGATAAAACAACCGCGGGGGGCGAGCACAGCGTCACAGAGTCAACTAGGGTGGAAAAGACCTCTGAGATGATCCAGTCCACCCTGTCACCCAGACTGTGGCACTGAGGACTTGGCACTGACTGAACATGAGCCAGGGGTGCCCGGGTGGCCAAGGAGCCAATGGATCCTGGCCTGGATCGGGAATAGCTCGGCCCAGCAGGAGCAGGGAGGTGATTCTGCCCCTGTGCTGGGCACCAGTGAGGCCACCCCTCGAGTGCTGTGCCCAGCTCTGGCCCCTCAGCTCGGGAAGGACATGGAGGGGCTGGAGCGTGTCCAGAGAAGGGTCTGGAGCACAAATCCTGTGAGGAGCAGCTGAGGGAGCTGGGGGGGCTCAGCCTGGAGAAAGGGAGGCTCAGGGGGGACCTTCTCACTCTCTACAACTCCCAGACAGGAGCAGGGAGCCGGGAGGGATCAGGCTCTGCTCCCAGGGAACCAGAACTAGGACAAGAGGATCTTAAACCATCCTATGGGAGGTTTAGGGCAGACATTGGGAAAGAAGTTCTTCACAGAGAGAGTGACTGGGATTGGAATGGGACACTGGGCATTGGAATGGGCTGCCCAGGGAGGTGGTGGGGTCACCAATCCCTGGAGGTGTTCAAGCAGAGCCTGGATGTGGCGTCAGTGCCACGCTCTGGGTGACAGGGTGGGGTCACGGGTTGGACTGGACGATCTCAGAGCTCTTTTCCAACCCGGCTGATTCTGTGACTCTGTGACTCAGAGCGAAACCCCCCCGGGGGTGGGAAGCAGGGGGCTGGTGCTGGGGGGCTGCTCTGGGCTGTACTCACCCCCCCCTGCAGACGGGACACTGCGCTGTGTCGAGGCCGGAGCCGCCGGCTCCTTGTATCCATAGGATTGGGACGGCGGCTGCTGCTGCTGGAACACTGCGGGGGAAAGGACGTGAGGTGGGATATGGGGGGGGCACAGCAAAGCCCCTCACAAAGCCCTGGCTGCCCCCCCCGGGCCTCACCTGGGTTGGTGGGCTGGACGTGGTGGGACGGCTGGTGCTGCTGCTCGGCGGGTCTCCAGTACCCTCCGGAGCTCTCCTGGGAATTCCTGCGCTCCGGCTCCAAACCCTCGCTGGGGCTCGGGCCCATCCTGCTCCGCTCGAACTCTTCGTGGTATTTGATCTGCAGAGGGGGTGGCAGAGGAGGGAGAGGTCAGGGCTCACCCAGCCTGGCCCTGGCAGCAGCTCCTTGGGTGCCAGGAACAGCTTCTCCCACTGAACAGGCAATGGGATGAGAGGAAACGGCCTCAAATTGGGCCACGGGAGGTTTAAATCAGATATTAGGGGAAATTTCTTCGTGGGAAGAAACTGGAACAGGAGTCACCAGCCCTGGAAGTGCTAAAAACATGTGGATGTGGCACTTGGGGACAGGGTTTAGGGGTGACATGGCAGTGCTGGTTAATGGTTGGACTCCACGAGCTTTGAGGGTTTTTCCAGCCTGAATGAGTCTATTATTCTCTGAGCCTTCATCTCATCCCAGCTCATTCCTTTCTGAGACCAAGGATTCATCATCAGCCACTCCCACCCTCCCTGGCAGTCCCAGGGGGGTTTCTTCCCCCACCCCCCCCCAGAGCACAGGGACACTTGCTCAGGTTTGTGGCACTGAAAGGAGGAGGTTCCAGTGTCCTACGGGTGGGATATATGGAAATTTTTCAGGATGAGATGCAAGACCAGGCTCCCAATCCACAGGAACACGGAGCAAAAGCCCCCTTGGGAATCCCCCACTGCAGACACTGAGCTTGGTGGGCAACCCCCCCCATCCCACAGCCAGGGACAGGGGGGACCCAGGGCAGGCAGGAGGGAAGGGTTAACCCAGCCATGGGGGCACCAGTGTAAAAATTAACCCCCCCTGGTGTTAATGAATGCATTCCCAGCGGGAAGCACCTGGAGCCTGTTCATCTGCTGGTTAAACTGTGATTTCCTGAAGGGCACCACAGCAGGAGCCTGGAGCAGAGCCACCCTTCTGGGGGGGGAGGAAAAAGGCCTGGAGGGGAGCACCCCACTCCTCTGGATGGTGTGGGGACCCCGGGGAAGCTGGGGACAGCCTCAGGAACAGCCTCAGGAACAGCCTCAGGAACAGGAAATGGGCACAGCTCCATTCCCAGGAGGGTTTCCCCACCTCCACTGGGGCATGGCCATGCTGGGACCCCCTTTCCTGCCCCTGTTTCTGCCCAGCTGCACCCCTGGCAGGGCATTGCTGAGGCTCAGACAGGCTCTCTGCAGGGACAGGGTTTGTCTCTGTGTCTTCAGTAAGTGGGTCACGGCCACCCCGGGCTGGCAGGGACGCCGGGGAAGCTGCTGCAAAACTGTGCCCGTGGCTGGCAGAGGGTGAGGGGGCTGAGCAGAGGGACCCAGCTCTCTGCTGGGTGGTTTAGTGGCCCCCAAACCTCCACCCTTTCTGCCCAAACACAGCCCCTTCCACGGCAGGGAAGCTCAGCTCGGCTCCTGCCAGCTCGGAGCCCACGGAGAAGCTGCCCCAGGGAAAACCTTCCAGCCAGGTCCTTTTCCCAAGCCTTGCCCAGCCTGGCTGTCCTGGGGTTTGGTGGGTCAATAACAGCCCACAATTCCCTGAGGAGAGAGCAGCGTTTGCCAAGGAACTGGGAAAAGGGAGCAGAAGGAGAGGGAATAAACATCCCCCTCCTGCCCTGCTGGGGCTTCTTGGGGGTGTGAGGGGGCATTAAATAACCCACGAGGGCACAGGCACCCTCCTCCCTCTCCCTGCATTCCAGAGAGCCCAGACCCCTTCCCTGGCCATCCCAGCAGCTCCCACGGAGGGATTCTGTCCCCAGGGCAGGGAGGGATTCTGTCCCCAGGGCAGGGATTCTCACGGATTTTGGAAAAGCCAGGGGCAGGAGAGGAAGCTCACAGACACCACGAGCTCATGGAGCCCCCAGAGAGGTTTCTCATGGAAAGGGTTGAGTGGGCAGGGAGAATCCAACCCTTTCCCTTCCCAGGGTTTCCCAACAGCTTTGGTGAGGAACACACATGACTTTCACCAGCAGGCAAAGGTTAATGGTCTCCCTGTGCTCTGCTGGGGGGAGGACAGAGGGAGCTCAGGGGGATTTGGGGCAGGGAGAGCCACACCCTGCTCCGGGTGCTGCAGCTGGACGCGCATCCTCCTGAGCATCCCCCTGTGCATCCCCCTGTGCATCCTCCTGTGCATCCCCCTGCCTGTGCATCCCCCTGTGCATCCTCCTGAGCATCCTCCTGAGCATCCTCCTGGGCATCCCCCTGTGCATCCTCCTGTTTACTGTGCCTGTACATCCCCCTGAGCATCCTCCTGTGCATCCCCCTGTACATCCCCCTGTGCATCCCCCTGTACATCCTCCTGTGCATCCTCCTGTGCATCCTCCTGTACATCCTCCCATGCATCCCCCTGTGCATCCTCCTGAGCATCCTCCTGAGCATCCCCCTGTGCATCCTCCTGAGCATCCTCCTGCCTGTACATCCCCCTGTGCATCCTCCTGTGCATCCTCCTGTTTACTGCGCCTGTGCATCCTCCCCCATCACCATGGCAACGCTCCAGCATCCACAGCCATCCCCAGGCACACACACACAAGCCAGGGGGAGCAGGAGAGGGACAGAGCCCCTTGGAAGGGGTGATCCCTGGGGGTCCCTCCCAGCTCAGGGTATCCCAGGATCCCACGTGCTGCCCACGCTG
>NW_020923627.1:0-2532 GCF_003984885.1 Neopelma chrysocephalum
CCCCCCCCCACGGCCTCCCCCGGCTTGGGACCCTCGGCCCCTCTTCTGGGGGTCCCCCGGGACGGCCCCGGCCCCGGCGGCACGTGCTCGGTGTCCCCCCCTCACCCCCCCAAACGGCCCGTGACGTCACGGGCGGGGCCGGACCGGGAGAGCCCGGACCAGGTACGGACCGAGCGGGGGAGCCCCGAGGGGTCGGACCGGGGGGTCCCGGGGCGTTACCGGGCTGAGCCGGGGCGCTGCGGGGCCGTACTGGGCTGTACTGGGCTGTACTGGGCTGTTTCGGGCACTACCGGGATGGACCGGGGCGGGACCGGGCGGGACCGGCGCGTTACCGGCTCTAACGGGCTCTAACGGGCTCTAACGGGCCGGACCGGGCGCACACGGGGCACTACCGCGCTCCACCGGGCGGTACCGGGGCAGTACCGGCCGAACCGGGCCGTCCTGGGGCTGTTCCGGCCACTACCGGGGCTCTACCGGGCGATGCCCGCGTGGGACCGGCCACTACCGGGATGCACCGGGGCCCTCCCGGGAGCCACCGGGATGCACCGGGGCCGTCCCGAGCGCTACCGGGGCAGTACCGCGTCCTACCGGGCGGTACTGGGGGAGCCCCGGCCCGTCCTGGTCCGTACCGGGGCCGTCCCGGGCCGCACCGGGCGGTGCCAAGGCCATACTGGGCGGTACTGGGGACCCCCGGGAGACCCCCGGGCCGGGCCGGGGTCCGTTCCCTGCTCCCCCCGGGGCCCCCCCGGGGGTCGGGCGGGTCCCGTCGGGCACCGCCCGCGAGGGTCAAAGCTCGGCCGGGGCCGCACACGTGTGTTCAGGCGTGTTGGGGTGTGTTCGGGGGCGAGGCCGTGCACGGGCAGGGGCTGCTCGGTCACCCCCGAGGGCCCCCCTGTTCCACCCCCCATCACGGACCCGCGTGTGACCCCGCGCAGATCCCATGTGATCCCGTGCAAATCCCATGTGATCCTGTGCTGATCCCATATGGAACCCATGCAGATCCTGTGTGATCCTGTGCTGGTCCCGTGTGGTCCCGTGCAGATCCCATGTGATCCTGTGTGGTCCCGTGCGGATCTCATGTGATCCTGTGTGGTCCTTTGTGATCCCATTTGATCCCATGTGATCCCGTGTGATCCCGTGCAGATCCCGCGCGGATCCCGTGCCGCAGCCATGGAGGAGCCCCAGCCCTGGGCCTCCCTGAGCCCCTCGGACTTTGCGCAGCTGCAGAAGTACCTGGACTGTGAGTGGGGCCCTGCACACGCGTGTGGGCACACGTGGGAGGGGGGCTGCACACGTGTGGGAGGTCTGCACACGCGTGCACACACAGCCTCACACGTGTGTGTGGCCTCTCCTGTGTGCCAGCACACGCGTGTTCCTGTGTGAAAACGTGTCAGGGCACACGCGTGTGGTCTTTCCCATGTCAGGGCACACGTGTGCCCAGCATGCACATGTCAAAGCACACACACACATGTCAGAGCACACACACACATGTCAGAGCACACGCGTGTCCCTGCCCTCAGACAGCAGCCGGAGGGTGCAGGACGTGCTGCAGGATTTCGGCACTGAGGGGGCCCTGGCTCAGCCCCATCAGGGCAAGGTGAGACCCAGGGGACCCCCGTGGGGTGTGGGGGGGTCGGGGGGTTGCCCTGCAGCCCCCCCAACCCGGCTGTGCCCCCCCAGAGCCTCGACCTGGAGGGGTTCTCGCAGTTCCTGCGGAGGTACCTGGAGAGTGACGATGTCCCGGAGCCGCTTTGCCGGCGCCTCTTCGCCTCCTTCCAGAGCCAGGATGGTGAGGGGGGGCTCAGGGGGGCTCGGGGGGGCAGGGAGGGGTCCCGGGAGGGTTTTGGGGTCCCTGGGGGGCTCACGGGGTCCGTCCCCACAGGCAGCGACTGCGTCTCCCTGAGCGACGTCTCCTGCTACTTCTCCCTGCTGGAGGGGGGACGCCCCGAGGACAAGCTGGAATGTGAGTGGGGGGGTCCCGGGGGGGCCCCAAGGACAGGGCAGCCCAGATTTGGGGTCACCTCACCTGCTGTCTCCCCACAGTCTCCTTCAAGCTGTATGACAAGGACGGGAACGGGGTCCTGGACAGCTCGGTGAGCGCTGGGGGGGCTGTAGGGGAACTGAGGGGTGGGAGGGCTGTGGGGATTGGGATGCTGTCGAGGGGCTGTGGGAACTGGGGGGGCTGTGAGGGGGGTCTGTGGGTGTCGGGGGGCTGTGGGACCCCCCCCAGCTGTCATTCCCCCCCCAGGAGGTGGATCGGATCATCACCCAGATGATGAGGGTGGCCCAGTACCTGGACTGGGATGTGACGGAGCTGAAGCCGGTGAGTGGGGCCGGGGGGGGCTGTTGGATTTGGGGGGCCGGGGGGGGCTCTCTGGGTTTGGGGGGCCCGGAGGGGGCTGTGTGTGTTCGGGGGGACACACCCCACCCCCCTGCCCCTCCCCTGAGCGCCGTGTCCCCCCCAGATCCTGCAGGAGATGATGCGGGAGATCGACTACGACGGCAGCGGGACGGTGTCCCTGGGCGAGTGGC
>NW_020923628.1:0-578 GCF_003984885.1 Neopelma chrysocephalum
TTTGGGGACAAAAAGGGAGGTTTGGGGATAAGAAGGGGGAGTTTGGGAATAAGAAAGGAGATTTGGGGACAAGAAGGGAGGTTTGGGGATAAGAAGGGGGTTGGGAACAAAGAGGGAGGTTTGGGACAAGCAGCCCCCCGGGGCAGCCCCAGGACTCACCCGAGGGTGGCTCTGTGGGGCTGTGGAAGGGCAGTGGAACCCCCTGCAAAAAAAACCCAAAATCAGGGCCCCCAAATCTTCCTTTTCCAGCCCCAACCCCCCCCGGGCCCCCCGGGGTCACCTCGTAGAGTTTGGACACCACGATCCGGCTGCCGGAGCTGTTGGAGCCCTCCAGGGCCAACACCTGGAAAAACGGGATCAGGGGGAAAATGGGATCAGGGAGGGGAAAGGGGGATCAGGGATAGGAAAAATGGGAACAGGGATAGAAAAGAAAGAGAGTATTAGAGTGGGAAAAATGGAATCAGGGACAGGGAAAATGGGATAAGGAAAAAGGGGGAAAAATGGGATCAGGGACAAGAGAAAAATGGGATAAGGGAAAAGGGGGGAAATGGGATCAGGGACAAGGGGAAAAATGGGAT
>NW_020923628.1:588-2683 GCF_003984885.1 Neopelma chrysocephalum
CAGGGACAAGGGGAAAAATGGGATAAGGGAAAAGGGGGAAAAATGTGGTCAGGGACAAGGGGGGAAAATGGGATCAGATACAAGAGGAAAAATGGGATCAAGGATAAGAGGAAAAATGGGATAAGGGAAAAGGGGAAAAATGGGATCAGGGCCAGGAAAACAGAGGCTCAGGGCTGAAACTGGGGGGAAAAGGGGCAGGAAGGTGCAGCCCCCCCAATCCTCACCTGGCCAGGGAAGAGGGAATATTCCCGGAGCTCCGAGAGGTCGAGGGGCACCTGAGCCCCCCCCGAGTGCTCCCGGTCCCCCCCCAGCAGCACGGATTTGGGATTGAGCTTCCCGTTCCCATCGCAGCAGATCTGCCCCAGCACCACCACCGGCTCCTGGGGAGGGGGAAACACCCAAAAATGGGGGGGTTTAACTCAAAATGGGGGAGTTTAACTCAAAATGAGGGGGGTTTAATTCAAAACAGGGGGTTTTAACTCAAAACGGGGAGTTTGAACTCAAAACCGGAGGTTTGAACTCAAAACAGGAGGTTTTAACTCAAAAGGGGGGGTTTGAACTCAAAACAGGAGGTTTTAGCTCAAAACAGGTTTTAACTCAAAATGGGGGGGGTTAACTCAAAACAGGAGGTTTTAACTCAAAACGGGGGGTTTGAACTCAAAACGGGGTTTAACTCAAAACGGGGGGGTTTCACCAAAAACGGGGGGGGGTTAACTCAAAACAGGGGGTTTAACTCAAAATGGGGGGGATTCACCAAAAACAGGGAGGTTTTAACTCAAAATGGGGGGGGTTTAACTCAAAACAGGGGTTTTCACCAAAAACGGGGGTGGTTTCCCCCATAACAAGGGGTTTGACCTCAAAACAGGGAGTTTTCCCCCAAAACAGGGAGTTTTCCCCCAAAATAGGGGAGTTTTCCACCATAATAAGGGAGTTTTCCCCCAAAACAGGGAGTTTTCACTCATAATAGGGAGTTTTCCACCAAAAAGAGGGATTTGACCCCAAAACAGAGGGTTTTACCCCAAAAGATGGGGTTTTCCCCCCAAACGGGATGGGGTTTTCCTCATAACAA
Organism: Neopelma chrysocephalum; assembly: GCF_003984885.1. Taxonomy (NCBI): domain Eukaryota; kingdom Metazoa; phylum Chordata; class Aves; order Passeriformes; family Pipridae; genus Neopelma; species Neopelma chrysocephalum. Next base: position 1,658 of record NW_020923628.1, read on the forward strand.
GAGGTTTTCTCTCAAAATGAGGGGGGGTTCCCTCACAACAAGGGGGTTCACCCCAAAACAGGGGGTTAATCCCAAAACAGGGGTTTTCCCCCACAATGGGGCTTTTTTTCTCTCCACAACAGGGACAAACCAGGGGTGTTTGCCCCCCAAACAAGGGGTTTTTCCCCCCAAACAAGGGGGTTTTGCCCCAAATGGGGGGTTTAATCCCAACCCAGTGTTTTTCCCCCCCAACCCCAGGGGTTTTGCCCCCAAGGGTGTGTTTGGGGTCACCTGTGCGGGCAGCAGGGCCGAGCTGAACCCCTCCAGGCCGTGCTGCTGCCTCAGGGCCTCGCCGAGCTCCTCCAGCCGACAGCACAGAGCTGGGGGATGGTCCGTCACCAGAACACACCAAAACAACACAAAACACACCAAAATCAACCCAAAATCAACCCAAAACACCCCGACAGCACAGCGCTGGGGGACAGCCTGTCACCAAAACACCCCAAACCAACCCAAAACACCCCAAACCAACCCTAAACACCCCAAACCAACCCAAAACACACCCTAAGGACCCTCAAACCTCCCCAAAACTCCCCCAACTGCCCCAAACCTCCCCAAACTGTCCCCAAACCAAACCACCCCAAACCACCCCCAAACCAACCCAAACTACCCTCAAACCTCCCCAAAACGCAGCAAATCACCCCAAAACTACCCTCAAACCTCCCCAAAGCTCCCCCAAATCACCCAAAACACCCCAAATCACCCCAAAACTACCCTCAGACCTCCCCAAAACACCCCAAACTGCCCCCAAAGTACCCTCAACCTCCCCAAACCACTCCCAAACCAAACCACCCCAAACAACACCCGAACTACCCTCAAACATCCCCAAAACCTCCCCCAAACTGCCCCAAAACTTCCCTCAAACCACCCCCAAACTACCCTCAAACCTCCCCAAACCTCCCCTCAAACTTCCCCAAAATTCCCCCAAACCCACCCCAAACCACCTCAAAACAACCCCAAAACCCCCCAAACCGCCTCAAAACAGGG
>NW_020923629.1:0-134 GCF_003984885.1 Neopelma chrysocephalum
CAGCACAGAGGGACAGTCCCTGCCCTAAGGTCTGCTGTGGATGGGGGATCGTGTATTGCAAACCCCGATTGCACTGGCATTGCCCAGAGGGGCAGAGTGATCTGTGATAGGGGCAGAGTGATCTGTGATAGGGG